>NC_080178.1:4547863-4730363 GCF_950295315.1 Erinaceus europaeus
GGAGAAGGCTCGGGGCTCGGCCTGAGGTCTGCGGCCGGAGACCCAACATCAGGGCTGGGGGGGGCGGTGGCGGCGGCGGCGGGCGGGGGGCCGGGGGCCGGGACTCCGAGGTCTGGCGGCGGGGGGGGGGAAGGGGGGTTTGCTGAGCCCCCATTGGCTGAGCCGCTCGTCCGTTGGCGCGGCGTGGCCCAATCGGTGCGCGCGGGGGGCGGGCGCTGGCGCGGCCGCTGCCGTCAGTCGGTGTTGCAGGGATGCGGCGGCGGGAGCAGCCGCCCTGACTCGCCGAGCAGCCTCCTCCAGCGGCACCGCGGCGGGGCGGGCGGGGACGCGGCGGGAGCGCCAGGCGCGAGGCGGCCCACACCCGGCCCGGCTCTGCCACCCACCGGCGACGCGCCCCCACCCTGCGGCGCCCGGAGCCCCCAGGACCAGGTAGGGTGGGGGGGCTGCGGCGGAGCCGGGGGGGGGGAGGGGAGCGATGGGGGGCGGGGGGCCCGGGGCTCCCGGTGCTAGGGGCCCGGCCCACTCTGATCTGGGGTGACTGGGGGTGTCAGGGAGGGCCAAGGGGGAGGGGTGGGGCGGGGAGGAGGGGTATCCGGAGGCCGGGGAGGGGGCTCTGGACAGGGGTCCCTCCCCCGGGGGCCGCGCGTCTCGTCCTCCCGCGGGGCCTGGCGCTGTTGCTGGGGAGGGTCCGCAGGGGAGGGACCGGGCATCGGGGAGGAGGACGGGGCAGGAGGGAGGGACAGGCGGGGGGCAGAGGCCGGGCCAAGGGCTTCCAACGGGGCCACCGCCGGGGACCCCATTCCCGAGGCTGGGAATCCGGGGAGACAGAGACAGGGACAGAGGCAGACAGACAGAGACGAGAGCGGACTGTGGGGAGGGGCGGCGGGGAAGGTGCCAAGGTGCTGGTGGCTGACAGGGGTAAGATGGGGCCGGGGGCCGAGCGGAAGCTCGCGGGGGCAGGCTGGGGGGAGAGGGAGAAGGGGAGCCGGCGGGAGGGGGCCGGCGGGGCGGATCGCCGGGGGCGGATGCAGGGGCTGGTCAGGCAGCGCCGCAGGGGAGGAGGTGGGAGGGGGCCGCTTTTCTGGGTGGGGGGGGGCGTCTGCCCCGGGTGCTTTGGGCTGGGCACGAGCCTTTGAACCCTGGACGGACCCTTGGAGGCCCAGTGGGCTTTGGGGGGCTGCTGTCTTTACTCTCATCCCCCACCTGGGTTTTGGGCGAAGGCATTTGGGGACCTACTGGGTGAGGGGGGCTGGCGGGGGGAGGGTGGTCTCCTGGTGTCTGGGGGTGAAGGGGAGTGGGTTCCATGGAGGGGGTGGGGCCTGGGCTTCCGGTGCTCTGGGGGCGTCTTGGGGGCTCTGCTTTGGCATGTGGAGGGGGTGGGGTGGTGGGTGGCTCCTACCCCTCCCCTCACCCCCTCCTCCTTGGGCATTTCTTGTGGGGGGAGGAGGGTGGTCTTGCGGGCTGGGTGTCTTCTGCCTGAGAGGTGAGAGAGAGGAGGCAGGAAGGACAGGGAGGCTGGCGGCTCTGCAAGCCACTATGGCTTCTGGCCCCTCAGCCCTCCTGCCTCCAGCGAGGCTGCACCTTAGTCAGGGGAGGGTCGGGGTAAGGGGAGGGTCTCTGCTGTCAGAGCACAGGGCGTCCCGGCCGGCGGGGCTGGGGGAGACTGACCCACAGGCTGAGGTGGGAGGTAGAGACCTCTGTCTCCAGGAACCCAGGACCCTCTCCTTGTCCCAGGGCTGCCGGGAGGAGGACGGGGCTGGGTTCTAGAGGGGTGGGGGTGGGGCCCCAGTCTCTATCCCAGCCCAGCCCCTTCTGCTCTCGCTGGTGACAGACACCCCAACACTGATGCAGACAGCTCAGTGGCACCCACACAGCCGCAGGCACCTGCATACACAGCACGCCCCCCGGTGGGCGGCCCAGCACCCAGGCTCCCCCACCTCCACTCAAGCCTGGGGCCTCTCCCACCGCTCGGCTCCTACGTGGTCCCCAGGTTGCCCTCAGCCAGCCCCCTCCCAGGCTCGCAGCCATGTGGGGCTCACCTGCCCCCTTTGAACACCAGTCTGGGGGGACACACCCTCGAGATGCTGCCCCCCCAGCACAGAGCATCAAGTCCCCCCTCCCCCATCCTGTCTGGGTTTTCAACGCACTGCCGCAGGCCTGGGTGAGCACACTCACATGCGTGCAAACACACCCTCAGCCTCTCCCCCACTCTCTCTCCATCATTCAGTTTCGTGCCTTTACACCCCCTCCCTGCGCCCTGGCCCCCAGCACTGCCCCTCCCTTACTGGGGTGGGGGGGCAGGGGGTGAGGCTGGAGCCTGCTGCTGTTGATTCCCAGCTCTTGGCCCCATCCCCGTGGGGACACCCCTCTGTGTGTCTCACACGCCCCCCCACCCTGCTGCTCCATCTGTCGGGGTGACCGGCAGCAGGCCTGGGGCTCTGGGATTCATTCAACAAACCCTTGTGTGTGTGTGTGTGTGTGTGTGTGTGTGTGTGTGGTGCCAGCTGGTGGGTGACAGCCATTCACACACCGGGCCTGGTGGGGACTCCCCCCACTGCTCCTCCGTCTCCTTGTGTGTCAAATGGGGGCTCCCACGCCTGCCTCTGGGACCTCCCAAGAGGTGTGCTGAGCTGATTCCGTTAGCAGGGGTGCGTATCAACTGCCCACTCCTTGCTAAGCGTTCCGGGGACCCCACTTGGATGTGTCAGGTCCAGCAGCACCCCCAGGAAAAGGCAGCTATTTCCAGCGCCCCGCCACCGTCACCTTCTCCACACACACACACACACACACACCTGTCATGGACACCTTCCGGTGGTCCCCTTCACCTCCTCTTTACTCACAAGGTTGCTCCGGGAGCCATCTGCTCTCTGTATCACTGGGACACACCCACCCAGGCTGGTGTCTGCTCACACCAAGCCCCCAGGCCCCACACTCTGCTGCCGAGTCACTCAGTGGCACCTCGGTCCCCAGCCCACCCAGACCTGGCACAGCCTGGATGCCATTTCAAGTGCACACCTCACTCTCAGCTCAGCGCAGCTGTGAGGCTCCTCTGCTTCTTCAGACTTCCTTGGCAGGCGTGGAGGAGCCCTGGGGGGAGTCTGAGTCCCAGCTCTGCCATGCTCAAGTGTGGGTGTGCCCATCACACCTGGCCTCGCACATGCCCCCACCCCAAGACTGTGCTGAGCAGTGGAGATGCGAGAGATGCAGACTTTCGCAGACTCGAAGCGCTGAAGTGGAGCATTTAAACGGCTGGTTTATGTTTCTTTTGAGACAGGGGCTGGGGGTGGGGGGGGCAGAGCATCCTTCTGGAACCCGGGGTGCAGAAGATAGAACCTGGGGCCGCACGCACCCATCCTGCCCACCAAGTCCCCCAGGGTGTTGCCTCTATTAACTCTTCATCTTAACAACCCCCCACCGGTATTATGTCTCTCTGATGCATAAGGGGACCTGGGCCCAGAGAAGCTAAGTAACTTATCTAAGGTCACACAGTCAGAAAGAGCTGGGGGCTTCTGGGGACTGCTCCATCCAGTGCAGCGGAGGGGTAAGGGGTGTAGACCCCCCCCTCCTCCCAGGCAGGGAGCTGAGGGCAGCCTGTCAGTGCTGCCCAAGGGTTCAGGAAGGAGCGGGAACCTTCCAGAATGCACATTCTGCCAGGGGCCTCGGGGCTCTGGGAATCCATATCCCCTCCTCGGCTGCCACCCCTCCACTGCCTGGGAGCTCTGCACCCCCGAGGCCTACTCCAGTGTTGGGGCCGCTGGTGCCAGCGGGCTTCTTTGTGGCTCGAGGCCAAAGCCTCCCCCCAACCCCCTGCGTCCACGTCCCCACCTGTCCATGGTGCCTTTTGGGGCTGCCAGAATGTGCGCAAACCCGTGTGATGACTCCGGCGCCGGGGGAGGCCCACTCTCACTCCCAGCTGGCAGGGGGAGCCTCGGGCAGGCGGCCGGGTTCCTGGCTGAGCTGGAGGGCTGTGTGGAGGGGGGCCAGGGGATCCCGGGGAAGCCCCCAGCACCTCCCCCTCCCCCAGCCAGGGCTCTGCAGGGTGTTGGGGACTTCCTGCCCAGGAACTCTGGATGCCCGGGGGCTGGGAGCCTCAGGAAACATCTGGAATGTGAGGGGCTGAGCATGGTTGAAGCTCGTGAGCCCTGGGGTCTCTGCTGGCCTCTGGAGCAGGACCTGAGTCAGGGCAGTCCTGGGGGGCCCGAGGCCAGCGTCAGGGACAGCGAAGCCTGCCAAGCCTTCTGGGTACTCGCCAGTGCTCAGCTCCATTCCTCGTCCCTTGCTCCTCCCTGGGGTGCCAAGATGACCCCTGCCCCCCCAAACCAAAGAAAATGAGGCCTAGTGCCTGGTGGTCCAGCCTGGAGCTCAGCACCCCGGGGCACCCCCAAAGTGCAGCCTGGGTGCCCATGGCCTCTAGCCTGATCAAGAAGTTAAGACTGGACACCCAGAGTCTGAGGGAGAGGAATGGGGGACAGCAGAGTCCCGAGAGCCTCTGGGCCCCCTCATCCCCACCAGCCCCCCCCCACACTGTTTATCTGAGATTGTAGGGGGGTGGGGGGCAGGGAGCTGTCTGGGTGCAGAAGTCTGATTGCAGGGGAGAGGCCAGGTCCCTAAGTGGGCACAGCCAGCAAAGAGGACATGGGTCTTGGGGAGCCTGGACTCTGTGGGTACTGGGGCTCCCTTGGCACTGCCTACCCCCCTCCCCACTCACTGGAAGATGGACAGCAGAAGCTGGGTCCTGGGGCTGGGAGGACCGTGAATGCAGCTGGAGGGTGGGCCGGGGTGCGAGGGCCTCAGGTGCCCGGTTAGCCCACACTCCTCTGGGACTCTGCTTTGCCAGCCAGCTTGGAGCTGTCCCCAGGGCCCCAGGAGAGAGCATGGGGGGGGGTGCTGGGGCTTCCTGCTGGCCAGCCCTGCCACCCCAAGCCCCTGGCAGCCTGCCACAGCTCACCCCACCTGGACTCTCACTAGCTTGGCACCTCCTCCCCTGCCCCCCAACCTGGGGGACATTCCTCTGGCTCTGGGGACCCTGGGGTGGGGTGTGCCCTTCACTGTCCTCCTCCTCCGTTCTGGGTGGGGGCAGGGGGAGGCCCCTGGGCTTTCTCAGCTGCAGCCCCTCTGCCTGTCCCCAGAGGCTCCGGGCTGGGTGGGGGTGGGGACCAGGCCTCTCTCCAGAGCTGGGGGGTGGGGTGAACAGAAGCACGGAATCCTATTCCCTCCGCCAGCTAATCGATAGCTAATTAATTCCCTCCCCCAAGTAGTGTCCAGAGGTAGGAGGGGTCAGCAAGAGACTGAGACCCCAGCAGAGGAGGGGTGAAGGGAGGTCACTTGTCACTCTTCTGGCTTCCAGGCTATGCCACTGCTGGGGTGACAGGGTGTTTGTGGCTGGGGATGGGGAGTTCAGGAGGAGGATGGAGAGCCTGGCTCTTCCCTTCACCAGGTCTGAGGGTCCTCCCTCCTCTGCCCTGGGCTGGGGTGTGTGCATGTGCGTGTGTGTTGGGGGGGGGGTAGGGGCGTCAATCAGGCTGGAAGCAGGTGCTGCATTTAATTTGATTGGCTAATTAGCCCGCGAATGTTAATTATCGCCATTACCCAATGAGGAGAGGCACTGCGAAGCTATATATAACCCCCCACCAGGGTTTGGAGGGAGAAAAGGCTTTGGGCTCTACCAGCCTCCCCTGCTTGGGGGGCGGGGACTGGGTGGGCCACTTGAGTCCCCAGCAGGGCCAGCAGGAGTGGGGGGGGGCAGGTGTCAGAAGGAGCCAGCTTCAGGGACCTGAGGATTCTTGGATGGCCTAGGCCCTCCCCACCCCCTTCCTTCTGCCCCTCTGCCTATCCCACCGTCTCTGCGTCCTATGACTCTGCTCAACCTCTCTTCCTGCCTTTTGCTGGGGGTGGGGTGTGTCCCTAGCCTTCTTAATTTTTTTTCTATTTATTTATCTTGATAGGACAGAGAGATATTAAGAGGGAAGGGGGTTAGGGATGGAGAGACACCTGCAGCCCTGCTTCACCACTGTGAAGCTTCTCCCTTGCAGGTGAGAACTGGGGTCTTGAACCCAGGTCCTTGTGCAGGGTAACAAGTGTGCTCAGCTGGGTGTGCCACCGCCCGGCCCAGCCCTAGCTTTCTAGCTCCCCACACCCTCCTTCTTCTCCAAGTCACTCTCTGCCTTTCATTTTATTTTTTTCCCTCTTCCTTTCTGTTTTTTTCTCTTACCAGAACACTGTTCAGATTAGGCTGATGGTGGTGCTGGGGATTGAACCTGCAGCTTTGGAGCTTCAAGCATGAAACCCTTTTTGCAGAACCACTGTACTACCTCCCCACTCTTCACCCTCTGCTTGTCCAGCCTCCCGCCACGGAACTACCCCAGCAGCTGACGCCCCCCCTCCCTGTCTCCTTGATTGGGTTTCTTTTCTTCTCATAATTATTTTATTTTGATGAGAGAGAAACACAAACACACACACACACACACACACACACACACACACGGAGAGGAGAGCACTGCTCAGCTCTGGCTTATGGTAGTGCTGGGGACCGAACCAGGGATCTTGGAGTTCAGGCAGGAGAATCTCTGGCAGAACCATTATGCTGTCTCCCCAGCCTCCTTCACTGGGTTTCTGGCTTCAGAGAGACGTGCTCAGCCACCCCCCCATGACCGGCTGTGTGACCTTGGGCGAGTCCCCTGGTCTCTGTGTGTGGGCTTCCCCACAGGCTAATGGGAAGAATGACACTTCTCAGCGAGATTAAGTCAAGTGACATCTGTAAAAATGTCCAGTGACCGGAACCTTGACAAATGCTGTTTGAATTGGGAATCTCATTTGTTCTAGCGTCTCTCCCCTCTTCTCCCCACCCGGCCACCTTCTCCATCACTCTGCTGTCCCTGGCACTTTGCAGGCCATTGCTCTCCTCTTTGCCCCTCCCCCCCTTCCTAAATCTGGCCCCTCCCTGCTTTTCTCTCCAAGGCTTCTTCTCACCTCCTTCCCTTCCTCCCTCCCCAAAATAAAAATCAATGCAATATTCAGGAGGGTTGTTGGATATAAATAATTACGACTCAGAATTTAACGAGATGCAAATTCCCCTCCCTGGCGTGGGGTATAAATTGCTCTCTGACAGCCCGTTACAAGGGTAATCATTTCAGAAAGGCAATTTTATGCAAATGAGCCTGCCTGCCTCCCTCCCGGTGGCACCCCCAGCCCTGGCTGGGGAGGGGAGCCCCCAGGGTGAAGAAGACCACCCCCCTTCTGGTATTGGGGCCAGGCCTGCCGCTAAGGTCAGAGACCTGGAGGTTGAGGGTGGTGGATACGGAGGTTGGGTCAGGGGAGGGTAGTGTGGTCTGTAGAGTCCTTGCTGGCTGGAGAGGGAACCGGGGTCAGGCCACCTTCTCTCTCCTTGCCCCCTGCCCAGCCAGGTTACCCAGTGATTCCATTGACGAATTGGCATTTAATTAATCCCAATGAATTATTTAGCAACTTCATTATGCAGTATCTGGAGCTGATGAGAGCTAGCGAGCTGTGGCAGGCTGTGGGAGGCGGGGCTGCGGGCTTGGACGCTGGGTCACCGCGCCGGGCCTGCCTGCGGGAGCTGGCCGCGGTGCTGACCGAGAGCGGGGCCAGGCCTCCCGGCGCTCGCCCGCTCGCTCACTTGTCCGCCTGTCAGACCAGTGATGTCCCCCAGTGAGTGGCAGGACTCCCAGGCACGTGGTGACTCCGGCTCTCTTAGAACGTTCTGCAGGTCAGGGCCGGCCCCTCTAGTCCTAGAGGCAGCCAGCGGGCTGGGAAGATGGCAAAATGGTTTTCTTAGGGGGCCGGTAGGGGTGGCGCACCTGGTTGAGAGCACAGGTTACAGTGCGCAAGGACCAGGGTTCAAGCCCCCGCTCCCCACCCGCAGGGAGGATGCTTGCTTGGCAGGTGGTGAAGCAGTGTTGCAGGGGTGTGTCTGCCCCATCCCTCTTAATTTCCGTTTCTGTCCAACAAATGAATGTAAAAACATTTTTAAAAAGGCGGGGTGGGAAGCGGGGATAGACAGCATAGTGATTCTGCAAAGAGACTCTCGTGCCTGAGGCTCCACAGTCCCAGGTTCAATCCCCCGCACCACCATGAGACGAGCCGGGGCTGAGCCGGCCTCCTCTGGTTTAAAAAAACAAAACGAGGCAGCCAGCCGGCCAGCTGCTGGTGTGATGGGAGGGGCCGGCCCGACGGCCTCCCCCTCGGCGCCCCCACTAACCCCCCTCCTCTGTCTCCCCGCAGGCCTCCCGCCCCCTCCCCCCGCCCCAGCCCGCCGCGGGGGAGGGGCCGCCGCCGGGGGGAGCCGGCACCCGCGCCTCTGCCCCGCCGCCGCCGCCGCCGCCGCCGCCGCGCGCATGGCCCCTGACCTGTGAGCGCGGGGAGCCCCGCTCGGCGCGGGAGCCGCCCCCCGCCGCCCCCCGCCGCCCCATGAGCCCGCGGCCGCGCTGAAGCCGAGCGGGGCCGGGCGGCCGGAGGTATGGCGCCCGGGGGCCGGTGGCGGCCGCCGCCCGCGCCGCCGCTGCTGCCGCTGCTGCCGCTGCCGCTGCTGCTGCTGCTGCTGCTGCCGCCGGTGCTGGCGGCGGGCGCGGCGGCGCTCGAGTTCGGCGGCGGCCCCGGGCAGTGGGCCCGCTACGCGCGCTGGGCGGCCGCGGCGAGCTCGGGCGAGCTCAGCTTCAGCCTGCGCACCAACGCCTCGCGCGCGCTGCTGCTCTACCTGGACGACGGCGGCGACTGCGACTTCCTGGAGCTGCTGCTGCTGGACGGCCGCCTGCGGCTGCGCTTCACGCTGTCGTGCGCCGAGCCCGCCACGCTGCAGCTCGACACGCCGGTGGCCGACGACCGCTGGCACATGGTGCTGCTGACCCGCGACGCGCGCCGCACGGCGCTGGCGGTGGACGGCGAGGCCCGCGCCGCCGAGGTGCGCTCCAAGCGGCGCGACATGCAGGTGGCCAGCGACCTGTTCGTGGGCGGCGTCCCGCCCGACGTGCGCCTGTCGGCGCTCACGCTCAGCACCGTCAAGTACGAGCCGCCCTTCCGCGGGCTGCTGGCCAACCTCAAGCTGGGCGAGCGCCCCCCCGCGCTGCTGGGCAGCCAGGGCCTCCGCGGCGCCGCCGCCGACCCGCTCTGCGCGCCCGCGCGCAACCCCTGCGCCAACGGCGGCCTGTGCACGGTGCTGGCGCCCGGCGAGGTGGGCTGCGACTGCAGCCACACGGGCTTCGGCGGCAAGTTCTGCAGCGAAGGTGAGCGCGGGGCGGGGCGCGGGTGGGCGGGGCCAGCCTGGGCCTGCGGGAGTGTGTTCAGCGTGTGGGCAGGGCCCCGCGAGCTTGTCCTTGGACCCTCCACCGTCGTCCTGGAGTGACCTGTGGTCGGGTTCGGTGAGAGGTTGCTGAGAGGGCGGAGGCCTGCCTCTTGCGGGCCTCTTCGGTGAGGGCTCGGGAGATGGACCGTGTGGGCGGGGCTATGAGGCCTGGTGGGCGGGGCCTACGGCGAGGGGCGGGGCCTGAGCCGAGGAGGCGCAGGTCTGCGGGCGGGCGAAGGGCTGGGAGTCTCCACGGTGGAGTCCTGACAGCATGGCGGGTGCAGCCCGGGGGTGAGGGCGTGTGGGGCTTGCCAGGTGGCGGCTGCGCTCCAGGGGGACGACGTTTTCTGGTGGCCACCTAATTGGCGGCGGGGACCCGGAGCGTGATCTGCTCGAGGGACCTAAGGACTGGTGGTGGCCGCAGGAGACCTAGTGGATCCCCTGTCTCGGGAGAGGTGGGTGGGGGGCGGGCTGTGCTCTGCTGTGAGCAGCACAACCCCTGGTGGTGTGACAGTGGGCTGGGTGGGGTCCAGTGGGCGATTCTGGAATGTGCCCGTGTTCTGCAGTGGGGCCTCGCCTGGGGCAGGGGGCGGAGGGTCTCAAAGATGGCTGGGGTACCTTGATCAGGCCACGCAGTGGGGAAATGGGCCCCCCTCCATTTGGAGGTGCAGCACGTGTCTCTCCCCACCTCTGGCCTGCAGGGCTGTTTCCTGAGCAGATGTTTGCACAGATGTGCTCCTCCAACCCCCCAGAAGGTATTGTCATTTAACTGTTATGTGTCTGCCCTCCAGGGGGGAGAGATGTCTTTTTGAAATCAATTAATTAATTTAAATGAATTATTTTGATAGAACAGAGAGGAATCGAGAGGAGAGGGGCCTAGAGAAGGAGAGACAGAGAGACACCTGCAGATTTGCTTCTCTACTAATGAAGCTTCTCCCCCTGCAGGTGGGGACTGAGGGCTTGAACTCCGCTCACTGTGCATGGTAACCTGTGTTCTTAACTGGGTGCACCATTGCCCAACCCCGAAGATTAATTTATTAACAAGGGAGAGCGAGCCAGAACAGCCCTTCCTGGTACCAGTGGTGCCTGGGATCCAGCCCAGGAGCTCAGGCTGGCACGCCCTGCAGGCCCCCCTGCTCCCCTGCCACAGGGTCAGGGAGTCTTTTGGGGTGTGTTTATGTGACTTTTAGCCCTGGATCTGCTGTGGGCATGGGTGTCCTGGTGGCTGGGGACACGTGGCCAGCCATGGGTGGAGTCCCGGTGGTGTGGGGGCCTGTGCAGGGACGGCTGGGGGCTGCCTCTGCCGGTGAAGCTGGATCTCCAGGAACTTGCACACGAGGTGGATCTGACACCTTCACACCTCCCCCCCTCAGTTCAGGTGCTCCCCAAACTGTGAAGCGCACGTCCTTGCGGCTGCCTGCAGAGGCCCCGGAGTCTGGCAGCGTGTGCGCTGGTGTGCATGGGCTTCCACCATCGGGTGTTTACAGCTGGAAGCCCAGACAGGATGAGCAGCCCACCACTGGGGCGAGTGAAGCCTCACCGAGACATAGGAGCTCTACCAGGAATCATATATATATCATATAAATACATATTTATTTATTTATTTATTTTCTTGTTTGCACGGCTGGATCCTTGAGCAAGGAAGATTTATCTCACTGCTCCTGGGCCCCTTTTTCATTGACATAGAGAGAGAGACACATCCCAGCACTGGAACTTCTCCATTGGCTTGGCACCTCCCACATGGTGCTGGGGTTCAAAGCTGCACTGTGTGCACAGCACGGCAGGCACATGCATTACCCAGTGAGCTGTTTTGCCTGACCCTCCCAGGAATTTCATTCCCCCAGTCTTCCCAAGAAGATAAGGTGAAGCAGTGTTCTGACTCAGTGTGAGAGGAATCTGGGCAGTGACAGTAGATGGCTGTGGTCTCACCCAGGCCACTTGGGGCCTGCCCTCTGGCTGACCGGGGATCCATCCCCGACAGGACCCACGGGCCTAAGGCTCCCACTGAGCCAGTGAGCTTCCTGGGTGGCTGTGCGGTCCTGTGGGAGAGGCGTTCAGGCACCTGTGTGTCGTAAGGGGTGTTGCCAGGTGCGTATCAGAGCAGGGAGGTCTGCTGGGTAGGAGTGTGGAGGGGCAGCCACGTATGTGACCCACTGTGTGTGGGTTTCATGAAGAAGAGGGGAGGGGAGATGTAGGTGGGTGTCAGTCTGCTGGGTGGGGCAGGTTACCTGTGTCTGTGTGTGTGTGTGTGTGTGTGTGTGTGTGTTGTGGACAGAAAGCACAGGTCCACCCATCTCTCTTCCCTGCATCTGACTTGGTCCCAGGCTCTTCGTGGGGTTTGATACAGCTGTGTTGAGTGAGTGGAGAGATAGGAAGAAGAGTTTGAGAGAAGAAAGGCTCCAGCGAGGCCCTGTGTGCAGGCTTCTAGATGCTTCCAGATACGGGTGGTGTGCAGGTGTGGGGGCCCGAGGCGACAGTGTGATCTCCCTCCCCAAGCTGCAACCTCATTCCCCACCTTCTGTTTGTCCCTTGTTGCCTGGGTGGCTGTTGTCATGTGCTGTGCGCATCATACTTCTGGTAGAGTCTCCTCCAGCCAAGGAGGAGGGGGAATGCTCCCACACTTGGGGTCCTTGGGGGAGGAAGGCTTTTCGGGGTGCAGATAGACCTCAGGGTGGGGAGCCTCGGCTTCCTGAAAGTTATAGTCACTTCCTTCTTATCTGCTTTGGGGAGCTCTCCACTCCCTCTTTTCCTCTTTTAAAATTATCTGTGGGAGTTTGCCGGTAACGCAGCGGGTTAAGCGCACGTGGCGCAAAGCGCAAGGACCGGCGTAAGGATCTCGGTTCAAGCCCCCGGCTCCCCACCTGCAGGGGAGTCGCTTCACAGGCGGTGAAGCAGGTCTGCAGGTGTCTGTCTTTCTCTCCCCCTCTCTGTCTTCCCCTCCTCTCTCCATTTCTCTCTGTTTTATCCTACAACAGTAACAGCTATGACAACAACAATAATAACGACAACAAGGGCAACAAATTGGGGGAAAAAAGTGTCTTCGGGGAGTTGGGTGGTAGCGAAGCTGGTTAAGCGCACGTGGCGCGAAGTGCAAGGACTGACACAAAGATCCCGGTTCGAGTCCCCGGCTCCCCACCTGCAGGGGAGCGGCTTCACAGGCGGTGAAGCAGGTCTGCAGGTGTCTCTCTTTCTCTCTCCCTGTCTTCCTCTCCTCTCTCCATTTCTCTCTGGCCTGTTCAACAATGACAACATCAGTAACAACAATAATAATAACTACAACAACAACAACAATAAAAAAAAGCCAAGGGCAACAAAAGGGAAAAATAAATAAATAAATATAAAAAGAAAAGAAAAAAAAAAAAACGGCCTCCAGGAGCAGTGGATTCATAGTGCAGGCACCGAGCCCTAGCGATAACTCTGGAGGCAAAAAAAAAAAAAAAAAGTATCTGTTTGCTTTTTTTAAAAAGATTTTATTTATTTACTTATTTTTTAATTTAAAAAAATTATTTATTTTCCCTTTTGTTGCCCTTGTTGTTGTTTTATTGTTGTTGTAGTTATTATTGTTGTTGTTACTGATGTCGTCATTGTTAGATAGGACAGAGAGAAATGGAGAGAGGAGGGGAAGACAGAGATGGGGAGAGTGAAGTGACTCTCCTGCATGTGGGCAGCTGGGGGCTCGAACTGGGATCCTTACGCTGGTCCCTGCTCTTTGCGCCATGTGCGCTTAACCCGCTGCGCTACCACCCAACTCCCAGATTCCAGACATCATTCTTTTTTCTTTTTTTTTTGCCTCCGGGGTTATTGCCGGGGCTCGGTGCCTGCACCACGAATCCACTGCTCCTGGAGACCGTTTCCCCCCCTTTTGTTGCCCTTGTTGTTTTTATCATTGTTGTTGTTGTTGCTGTCGTTGGCTAGGACAGAGAGAAATGGAAAGAGAAGGGGAAGACAGAGAGGGGGAGAGAAAGACAGACACCGTCAGACCTGCTTCACCGCCTGTGAAGCCACTCCCCTGCATGTGGGGAGCCGGGGGCTTGAACCGGGATCCTTAGGCCGGTCCCGCTGCGCTACCACCCGACTCGACTCCCCAGACATCACTCTTAACACATGTGCTGCCGGGGATTGAACTTGCGACCTCTGTGGTTGAGAGTCTAATGCTTTATCCACTGCACCACCTCCCGGACCACTCTGCTTTTTCATGCAACTCCAGGAGGAAACGGAGAGGGGTGGCACCGCCCAGTGGTCTCTCCAGCCCGTTTGTAAGACAGTGTCTTCAGGGGGGAGAGAGAAGCAGAGCGCCACTGTGGTACATTAGGTGCAGGTGACTGAACTCAGGACCTCACGCTTCAGATCCAGCACTGCGCCATCTCTGGGCCCAGTCTCTCTGCTCCACTGTAAAATTTCTAAATAGTTAAGAGAGAGAATGGTGGGAGTTGGGCGGTAGCGCAGCAGGTTAAGCGCATGTGGCACAAAGCCCAAGGACCAGCATGAGGATCCTGGTCCATGAGGAGCCCCCGGCTCCCCACCTGCAGGGGAGTCACTTCACAGGCGGTGAAGCAGGTCTGCAGGTGTCTTATCTTTCTCCCTCTCTGTCTTCCCCTCCTCTCTCCATTTCTTTCTGTCCTATCCAATGCCAGCAACAACAACAACAACAACAATAATAACTACAACAATAAAACAAGGGCAACAAAAGGGAATAAATAAATAAATAATTATTAAAAAAAAAAGAGAGAGAGAATGCTGGGTGGGGGGAGGTAGCATAATGGTTATGCAAAAAAGATTTTCATGCCTAGGGCTCCAAAACCCAAGTTTCAATTCCCCCCTCCCATAAATCAGAGCTGAGCAGCGCTCTGGGGAGAGAGAGAGAGAGAGAGAGAGAGAGAGAGACTGACTCTGTTCACTACCCGTGGAGCTCCCTTTGATGCTGTGGACATCAAGCCCAGGCCCTTGTGCTTGATAAGCTGATTGCTTTATGTGCTGAGCCACCTCCCAGCCCTTGTTTTCTTATTTTGAGAGGAAGACAAACAGGTCTGGATCCAGTACATTCCAGTCCAGGGTTTGAACCCAGGGCCTTTAGCACACAAGTCCTGTGCTTTCCTGAGCTGCCTCCCTGGGTACTTATTTCATTTTTATTTTAATTTTTCTCCAGAGCACAGCTCAGCTCTGGCATATGGTTGTGCTGGGGATTGAACCTGGGACTTTGGAGCCTCAGGCATGAGAGTCTCTGCGTAACCATCATGCTGTGTCCCCCTCTCAAAAGCCAGCAATTCACATACCCTCTCCAAACAGTAGTGACTTTTCTGTTTATTGTGAAGGCAGACGGTTTTAGTGACCTCACAGTCTGGAAAGCCTGCATGTGGCCTTGAGTGCCACCTGCTAGCTGGGGAGCCTGGAGCACGCCAGAATAAAAGTTTAGGCTCCTGTGTGGAACAGGGCCAGGCCCTCCCACCCTCAGCTGTTCCTCAGACACAGGCATCAGAGCCTCCTTGGGAAGCTCCCCCCCGACCGTCCCACCTTTATTTTATTTTTGATTTTTTAAAATTAATTTATTTTTAGTGCCATCAGGGTTTTCACTGGGACTCAGTGCCGGCACTATGAGTTCACTGCTCCTGGCAACCATTCTTTTCCCTATTTTTCTTTCTCTTTCTATCATACTTGACAGGACAGAGATAAACTGAGAGGGTGGGGGAGAGAGAGGGAGAGAGACCGAGAGATACCTGCAGACCTGCTTCACTGCTCGTGAAGTGTCCCCCTGCAGGTGGGAAGCCAGGGCTCGAACCCTGGTCCTTGTGCATGGTGACGTGTGCTTACCCGGATATGCCACCTGCCGGTCCTGTCCCCAACCTTTAGTTTGTGAATGTTTGTTTATTCATGAGAGAGGAGAGAGATCGGAGCACTGTTCGGCTCAGACACACGGTGTCTCCCGGGACTGAACTCTGTGCTGCCCGCAGTCCAGCCACGGGGACCCGGAGACAGAGCCACTGTGAGCTGGAGTCTCACCCGCTGTCGTGGAGGGGGGACTAGGGGCTACCCCGGGGCTTCCTGTCCGTCACTGGTGTGTGGAGAAGGGGCTGGAAAGTGATGGGGCAGGAGGCAGGCAGGTGTGGGGGAGGGAAGCAGGCCCGGTGGTGACGGGCCTGCTGGCGAGAGGTGACAGGTGCGTCTCAGTAAGTCCTTGGTGGCTTATCTAGTGGGTGGCTGTGTGTGTGTGTGTGTGTGTGTGTGTGTGTGTGTGTGTGTACGGGAGGCTGAGAGGAGGAGCGGTGACTTGGGACTTAGAGTCTCTGCTTGCCTTGCTTCTCTGTGCAGTGGGGGTGGTAAGGGCGCTGCTGTGCGGGCTTTTGGTGAGGCTTAAGCTGGCCAGTTCGTGTTAAGAGACAGAGAAGTGGCCATTAACTACGAGCAGAGGCTGAGTGCACGCAGTTCAGCTCTGGCTGCTGGTGGTGCTGGGGGTTGAACCTGGCACTCCCAAGGCCTTTTTTTTTTTTGGGGGGGGGTCTGGTCTTTGCCATTACCCCTGATAAAGAATGTACTGCAGGGGGCCGGGTGGTAGTGCAGCAGGTTAAGAACACATGGCACGAAGCACAAGGACCAGTATAGGGATCCCGGTTCAAGCCCCTGCCTCCTCTCCTACAGAGAGATCACTTCATGGGCGGTGAAGCAGGTCTGCAGGAGCAGTGGCTTCGTAGTGCAGGCACCAAGCCCCAGCAATAATCCTGGAGGCAAAAAAAAAAAAAAGTATACTGGAGGGGGCCATGGTGGCGGTGCACCTGGTTGAGCACACACACTAGAGTGCGCAAGGACCCGTATTAGAGCCCCTGGTCCTCACCTGCAGAGGGAAAGCTTTGCAAGTGGTGAAGTCCGCTGCAGGTGTCTCTCTGTCTATGCCCCTCTCTATCTCCTCCTCCCCTCTCAATTTCTCTTTGTCTCTATCCAATAATAAATAAATAAGCAGGTGGCACAAAGCACAAGGACTGGCATAAGGATCCTGGTTCGAGCCCCCGGCTCCTCACCTGCAGGGGAGTCGCTTCACAGGTGGTGAAGCAGGTCTGTAGGTGTCTGTCTTTCTCTCCCCCTCTCTGTCTTCCCCATCTCTCTCCATTTCTCTCTGTCTTACCCAACAACAACGCCATCAATAACAACAACAAAAACTACAACAATAAAACAACAAGGGCAACAAAAGGGAATAAACAAATAAATATTTTTAAAAGATTTTATTTATTTATTAATGAGAAAGACAGGAGGAGAGAGAAAGAACCAGACATCACTCTGGCACATGTGCTGCCGGGGATCGAACTCAGGACCTCATGCTTGAGAGTTCAAAGCCTTATCACTGCGCCACCTCCCAGACCACAAATAAATAAATATTGAATAAATAAGTAAAATCTTAAAAAAAAAAAGAATGTACTGGAATCCTAAGTGCATACTTAGGCAAGAAAATACTTTCTGTGACTGTTCTCTTTCTTTCCTGACTCTTTCTGTTTTTTGAAAGAGATGAAGTGCGGTGGGGGTGAGGAGAGGAGACAGACAGACAGACAGACAGACACTGCCCCACTGCCCCACCATGCATGAGCCACTGGTGCTGGCTAAGGTGCTGAGGCCTGTTGTCAGGGCTGGGACCCAGTGCCTCACGCACAGTGGGTGTGTGCTCTGCTGCCTCCTGCCCCTCGGCGTTTGTTCCCCGTCTTCACCCCTAAAGATGCAGCCACCGCCCCCCCGGGCCTGTCCACCACCCCAGCCTCCTTGGCCCATCCCAGGCCTTCAGACGCTCTCCTTCTCCCTCGGCTCCCGGGCCCGCCTACAGCCCAGCTGCCACTCAGGGCTCTGCCCGGACCCCTCTGACTCAGGACTCCCAGGGATGCCCAGCTCAGTGTGTGGGACAGTCGTGTGTGTGCAGAAGTGAGTGAGGCCACTGACGTGGGAGCCTGTCAGCTCACACACCTGGCATCGAGGGTCCTCATACTTTCTTCTTTTTTAATCTTTATTCATGTATTGGCTAGAGACAGCCAGAAATTTAGAGGGAAGGGGGTGATAGGAAGGGAGAGAGACAGAGAGACACCAGCAGCCCTGCTTCACCACTCGCAAAGCTTTCCCCTTGCAGGTGGGGACCGGGGCTTGAACCCGGGCCCTTGTGCACTGTAACATGTGTGTTCAACCAGGTGCGCCACCATTCGGCCCATCTTCTTTTTTTAAATATATATGTTATTGCCACCAGGGTTATCACTGCTGTTCGGTGTCTTCAGGACAAATCCACTGTGCCTGGTGGCCATTTTTTCCTTAAAAGATTTTTTTTTCCCCTTTTGTTCCTCTTGTTGTTTTTCATCGTTGCTGTTGTTATTATTGTTTTTGCTATCTTTGTTGTTGGATAGGCCAGAGAGAAATGGAGAGAGGAGGAGGAAGACAGACACCTGCAGACCTGCTTTACCGCCTATGAAGCGACTCCCCTGCAGGTGGGGAGCCGGGGGCTCGAACCGGGATCCTTATGCCGGTCCATGCGCTTTCCGTCACCTGCGCTTAACCTGCTGCACCACCGCCCAGCTCCCCTTTTAAAAAAATTATTATTATTATTTTTTGGCTCCAGGGTTATTGCTGGGGCTCAGTGTCTGCACTATGAATCCGCTGTTCTTGGAGGCCATTTCCCCCCATTTTTGTTGCCCTTGTTGTAGTTGTTATTATTATTGTTGCCATTGCTGTTGTTGTTGGATAGGACAGAGAGATATGGGGGGGGAAGACAGAGACACCTGCAGACCTGCTTCACTGCCTGTGAAGCGAACCCCCTGCGGGTGGGGAGCTGGGGGCTTGAACCCAGGTCCTCACGGATGGTAGTGTCTGTGCTTAACTGGGTGAGCCACCACTGCCCAGCGCCCCAGAACCTCATTCTTTCTGAGGCTGGAAACAGCCTTCTGCAGAACAGGATGGTTGAGAGGGAGAGATGGTGTGTGTGTGTGTGTCTGCACACGCGCGTGCAGTCAACAGTGCTGGAACAGCCCAGAGGCACAGGCCAGAGAGCTGGCTCAGTGCAGGGCTGGCACTCACCAGGCCCTGAGTTCAAGCCCCATCACTGCATATGCCTGAGTGAGAGCTACCCCCCTCCCCTGCCCCATCCTCCTATCAAGAGCCCAGAGCTGAGATGGGTGCTCTGGAGGAAGCCCCTTCTGGCAGAGTGGCTGAGAGCAGGCTCTGCCTGGGTTCCACCCCAGCTCCGCTCCTTGCTGGTCATGTGAACTTGGCTCAGCCACCTGGTCCCACTGTTCAGCCTGCCCTGTTGTGTCATCTTAAAGACTCGGTGAGTTGGGCAGGGCTGACAGTGTAATTGTTCTGCAAAGAGACTCTCTCATGCCTGAGGCTCCATAGTCCCAGGTTCAGTCCCTTGCACTACTGTAAGCCAGAGCTGAGTAGTGCTCTGGGATAAAGTCAAAACAAAGCAAGCAAAAGATGACTCACTCAGTTCACATACGGAGTTCCTTCACAATGTGTAGGGTCTGTGCTACCTGACCAAAAGATGTTACTGTGACAGCAAGCCCAAGAGGTCAGGGGAGCTTCATGGAAGAGCTGGCTTGGCTAGACCTTGGAGGATCACTGAGATTTGCAGAGTTGGGAAAGAAAGTGTAGGTTTGGGGGAGTCTGGCGGTAGCGCAGCGGGTTAAGTACAGTTGGCGCAAAGCTCAAGGACCGGTGTAAGGATCTCGGTTCGAGCCCCCGGCTCCCCACCTGCAGGGGAGTCACTTCACAAGCAGTGAAGCAGGCCTGCAGGTGTCTGTCTTTCTCTCCCCCTCTCTGTCTTCCCCTCCTCTCTCCATTTCTCTCTTTCCTATCCAACAACAGTGACAACAATAATAATTACAACAACAGTAAAACAACAAGGGCAACAAAAGGGAATAAATAAATAAAATATTAAAAAAAAAGGAAAAGAAAGTGTAGGTTTTTATTTTATGTATTTATTTTTTGTCTCCAGGGTTATCGCTGGGGCTCAGTGCCTGTACCCCAAATCCACTGCTCCTGGAGGCTGTTTTTTTCCCTTTTGTTCCCCTTGTTGTTTATTGCTGTTGGGGTTATTATTGTTGTTATTGATGCCATCATTGTTGGATAGGACAGAGAGAAATGGAGAGAGGAGGGGAAGACAGAGAGGGGGAGAGAAAGACAGACACCTGCAGACCTGCTTCACTACTCGTGAATTGACTCCCCCTGCAGGTGGGGAGCCGGGGACTAGAACCGGGGTTCTTATGCCGGTCCTTGCACTTCTTGCCATGTGCGCTTAACCTGCTGTGCTACTGCCTGACTCCCCTTTATTTTATTTTTATTGCTGCCAGGGTTATTGCTGAGTCTTAGTGCCTGCTTGATAAATCCACCACTCCCAGTGGCTTTCTTCTCTCTCTCTCTCTCTTTCTTCCTTCCTTCCTTCCTTCTTTCCTTCCTTTCTTTTCATTTGATAGGACAAAGAGAAACTGAGAGGGTGGGGCAGTTACAGAGACACCTGCAGCACTGATTCAGCACCTGTGAAGCTTCCCCCCTGCAGGTGGGGGTGTGTGCTCAGCCAGGAGCAGCACCACCCACCCTTATGTCCAGTTTTTTTAAAAAAACAATCTTTACGGGAGCCGGGTGGTAGTGCAACGGGTTAAGTGCACGTGGTGCAAAGCGCAAGGACCGGCGTAAGGATCCCAGTTTGAGCTCCCTGCTCCCCACCTGCAGGGGAGTCGCTTCACCTGTGAAGCAGGTCTGCAAGGTGTCTGTCTTTCTCTCCCCCTCTCTGTCTTCCCCTTCTCTCTCCATTTCTCTCTGTCCTACCCAACAATGACAGCAATAACAACAACAATAATAACTACAACAATAAAACAACAAGGGCAACAAAAGGGAATAAACAAATGTTAAAAATAAAACACACCTGTCTTTACCTATTAGATAGAGGCAGCCAGAGATTGAGAGGGGTGGGGGAGAGAGAGAGGAAGAGAGAGAGAGACCCGCAGCCCTGCTTCACCACTCATGAAGCTTTTCCCTTGCAGGTGGGGACCGGAGGCTCGAACCCAGGCCCTTTCGCACTGTAACATATGTACTTAATCAGGTGTGCCACTGCCTGCCCCCCCCCCCCCTTAGGTCCAGTTTCGTTTAATTAAATCTTTTAATTTATTTTGTAACAAGCAGCGAGACGAGCATATTGTGGCTTCTGCCGTGTCAGGAGCGAACCTGGGCCTTGTACCTGCAAGAAACAGGCTCCGTGTCTGTGTCTCCTCCCAGGCCGCTGCCTGTTGGAAGGCTAAAGCCAGACAGAGTGGGGTTCACCTTGTGCCCACCCCACTTGCCAGACCTGTGCTGGTATTCGGCTTCTCTCTCTGAGCCCTGGCTCCCCGTCTCCCCCGGGGAGCAGTAATATCCCCTGAAACATGCCTATGCGGTGCTGGTTCTGTGAGCCTGGGGCTTTATTATTCATTCAACAAACACAGGCATGCCTTTCTCTGAGCCAGGAGCTGCCCGCACAGCTGGCAAGGGGATGAATGGGACGTTGTCCTGGCCCTCGGATGTCCCACAGAGCTGAAAGGAAGCGGACGTGGAGACCTGATAAGGAAGTCAGGACACAAGGCGCCTCTTGGGAGAAGGACTAGGACAGAAGGCCTGCCCTCCCGGCCCGGGAACAGGCAGCTTTCAGTGGCAGATGGGGGTAAGGGGGGGTTCGAGAGGAGGCACCCACGAGTGCAGAAGGTGGCACGGTGGCCTGGGAGGTGGCACGGTGGTGGCATTCTGGACCTGTAAGCATGAGGGCCCAAGTTTGATCCCTGGCATCACATGAACCAGAGTGCTACTCTGGTTCTCTTTCTCTTGGGAAACAATGCCGGTCCCTGTTGGAGCGCCAGACGCCGGGCTAGCTTCGCAGGCGGGAGAGAGACGACCAGGGACTCATGGCTGAGTGGGACGCAGTTCAATCTATTGATGAGGAAAGCAGTGCAAGCTATCTAATCTAATCACAGTCCTGTCCTGTATATCTCCTGAGGCGGAAGTGTCAGTTCCTAAGAGGATGTACGTAGGATAGGGGGTGGGGAGAAGAAAAGTGCATGAACCAGTGGGGATTAAACAGTGGTAAACAGGATGTGACTAGGAAGAGGGGGCGGAGTGGAAAAAGAGCAAACCAGTGGGGATTGAACCAGTGCCCTGCAGGCAGGGCGGTTCTTAGGTAACAGTGGTTATGTAAACAGACCACAGCATCAAGCGATGCAACAGAAGGGGTCTTAGAAGCAGAATTTAGAAGCAGACCAACAAAACAAATAAAATAAATAAAATGAAAAATTCGGTTTGATCCCCCAGCTCCCCACCTGCAGGGGAGTCACTTCACAGGTGGTGAAGCAGGTCTGCAGGTGTCTTTCTCTCTCCCTCTCTATATCCCTCCCCTCTCAATTTCTCTCTGTTCTATCCAGTAAGATGGCCGTCAGGAGCAGTGGATTTATAGTACCGGCACTGAGCCCCAGCGATAACCTGGGCTGCAAAATAAATAAGTAAATGAACTTATTAAAAAGACCCAGTATCATATTCGGTGAAAGGGAAGCAGCTGGGTGTGGCTGCAGGTTTGTTTGTTTTTTTTTTTTTGCCTCCAGGGTTATTGCTGCGGCTTGGTGCCACGAATCCACTGCTCCTGGAGGCTATTTTTCCCCCTTTTTGTTGCCCTTGTTGCTTTATTGTTGTTGTGGTTATTATTACTGTTGCTGTTATTATGTCATTGTTGTTGGATAGGACAGAGAGAAATGGAGAGAGGAGGGAAAGACAGAGAGGGGGAGAGAAAGACAGACACCTGCAGACCTGCTTCACCGCCTGTGAAGCGACTCCCCTGCAGGTGGGGAGCCGGGGGCTCGCACCGGGATCCTTATGCCGGTCCTTGTGTTTCACGCCATGTGGTTTCACACCATGTGCGCTTAACCCAGGGCGCTATTGCCTGACCCCCGGAGACTTTTTTTTTTTAAAGACTTATCTATTAATGAAACTGAAAGAGAGACTGGTGGATGGGTGACACACCAGAGCATCTCTCTGGCCGATGCAGTGCTGGGGATCAAACGCAGGACCTCATGCTTGAAAGTCCAGTGCTGGGTGCTGGGCGGTGGCTCACCTGGTCAAGTGTACAACATGTGTGTAAGGACCTGGGTTTGAGTTCCCTGCTCCCTACCGGCAGGAGGTTTGATTCACGAGTGTTGAAGCAAGTCTGCAGGTGTCTTTTTTTTTTTTTTCACTTTCAAGCATCCTTTTTTTAAAAAAAAATTATTTATTTATTCCCTTTTGTTACCCTTGTTGTTTTTCATTGTTGTAGTTATTGTTTTATTATTGTTGTTATTGTTGGATAGAACAGAGAGAAATGGAGAGAGGAGGGGAAGACAGGGGGAGAGAAAGACAGACACCTGCAGACCTGCTTCACCGCCTGTGAAGCGACTCCCTTGCAGGTGGGGAGCCGTGGTCTCGTATCGGGATCCTTACGCCAGTCCTGGCGCTTTGTGCTATGTGCGCTTAACCTGTTGCACTACCGCCCGACCCTCCTGGTCTTCTCTTAATTTCTCTCTGTTCTATTTAGTAAACATTAGGGGGAGAAAACAGAAAAAGCGGCGGATTCATAGTGCCAGCACTGAGTCACACCGTTAACCCTGGAGGCGGGGAAAGAGAAAGAGAGAGGGAGAGAGAGGGGGGGGGGGCTGGGTGATGGCACACCTGTTTGAACGCACATGTTACAGTGCACAAGGACCCAGGTTTGAGCCCCTAGTGCCCACCTGCGGGCGGAAAGCTTTGTGAATGGTGAAGCAGGTCTGCAGGTGTCTCTCTGTCTCTCTCCCTCTCTATCTCCCCATCTCTCAGTTTCTGGCTGTCTCTATCCAATAAATAAATAAAGATAATTCAAAAAATTAAAATAAATGCAATGAGAGAGAGAGAGAGAGTCCAATGCTTTCTCCACTGTGCCACCACCTGGGAATCCACCTTGGAACCTTAGATGGTGGTGTGACTAGGTTGGGCTGCTTTGTGTTTCTTGGAGGCCTGAGTTTCTGGCTTGAGCTTCTAGGGTTTAAGAAGCAAAAACTGGGACCAGGCAGTGACACACCTAGTGTTCCCACGTGTGAGGACTCAGTTTCAAGCCTTCAGTCCCCCCCTGCAGGGGGAGGGGGAGGTGTCATGAGTAGTGAGGCAGTGTTACAGGTGCCCATTTCTGTCTTTCTTTCAGTTTCTCTGTCTCACTCTCTATCCAAAAAAAAAAAAAAAAAAAAAGAGAGAGAGGAAGAAAGAGAGAAAAGGGTTGCTGGGATGGACGGAGCCACACAGGCACTGAGCCCCAGAGATAAGGCTAGCAGCAA
Organism: Erinaceus europaeus; assembly: GCF_950295315.1. Taxonomy (NCBI): domain Eukaryota; kingdom Metazoa; phylum Chordata; class Mammalia; order Eulipotyphla; family Erinaceidae; genus Erinaceus; species Erinaceus europaeus. The sequence continues at coordinate 4,571,471 of NC_080178.1, forward strand.
CAAAACAAGACAGAATTGGTATCAGCTGGTGACTGGTACGAAAGTGAGCAGGTCTGGTTTCTGGGTGCCAGCCTGGCCTGGGGAACTGGGGGTGGGGGGCTGTCTGGGCTCTCAGGAAAGGGATGGAATGACCATCATGGATATGCCAGGGGGAGAAGCTCACAGCTTCTCAGAAGCCAGCCAGAGACTGGGGCGGAGGGCACAGAGGCGAGGGCAGTGCCAAGGCACCAAGAAGTTCTCAGCACATGTGCCTTCGTGTGTGTGTGTGTGTGTGTGTGTGTGTGTGTGCGCACGCGTGTGCGCGAGTGAGCACGTGTGTGCTGACTGCAGCAGAGTGCAGGTGGGGCAGGTGGTCAGCCTCCCGGGCATGTCTCCTCTCCTGTCCCTAGAGATGAGATACAGCCAGCGGGTGCCCAGTGTGACCAGGAGGCTGGCATGGGATGAGGGTGGGGCCTGCAGGGTCTCTTGCAGTGGGAGTGCGGGGTGTGGCTTCACAGGGGGGACTTTGGGTGTCAGAGGGCTCTCCTGATGTCTGCCCAGTAGACAGGGTACATGTAGGATTGTCACCCAGGTGAGAGGCTGGGGCTGTGGGTGCAAGTTTGGGGCTCCTAAGCCTCAGACAGGGGCTGTTGCTGGGGGCACCGGCCTGAGTTGGGGAGGCGGTGTGATGACAGAACAGAGAGCAGAGCTGCAGGGAGGTGCGGGCAGCAGGCCAGGGGCACGTGCCAGGGTGGGGGGACAGGGGGCCCTTCCTGGGCACTGCATCACCCACATCTGTCAGGGAGGAATGCCTAGATTTTTTAGGGGAGATTTATTTATTACATACAGAAGAGTCTCATGTGTGGCTGAGAGAATGGGAGAGAAGCTAGAGCCCTGTCCTGATGTTCACAGCCCTGGGGGTTGAACCGCGAACCTCGGGCTTATGAGTTCAAGCTGAGGCTGTGCCCCAGCCACAGGTGGGTGCTCTCTCCTCCTCTCTCTTCCTCTTCCTCCCCATCATCCTTCTTTCTTCTCCTCCATATATATATATTTGCCACCAGGGTTTTCGCTGGGGCTCGGTACCGGCACTACAAATCCACCACTCCTAACGGCCATTTTCCCCCTTTTTTCCTATTAAAATTTTTTATTTGACAGGACAGAGAGAAATTGAGAGGGGAGAGGGAGAGAGACAGAGAGACACCTGCTTACCTGTGCTCTTGAAGCGTCTGTCCCTTGCAGGTGGGAAGCAGGGACTCAAACCCAGGTCCTTGAGCGTGGTGATAAGTGTGCTTGACTGGGTGCACCATCAGTACCTCACCCCTTTTTTTTTCTTGCCACCAAGGTTACCACAGCGGCTTGGGTACTGCACAACTAGTCCAACACTCCTGGCTGCCCCATTTTTATCTATGTATTTTTTTCCTGCTTTTTTTTTTTTAAAAAAATATTTATTTTCCTTTTTGTTGCCCTTGTTGTTTTATTGTTGTAGTTATTATTGTTGTTATTGATGTCGTTGTTGTTGGATAGGACAGAGAGAAATGGAGAGAGGAGGGGAAGACAGAGAGGGGGAGAAAAAGACAGACACCTGCAGACCTGCTTCACCGCCTGTGGAGCGACTCCCCTGCAGGTGGGGAGCCGGGGGCTCCAACCGGGATCCTTAGGCCGGTCCTTGTGCTTTGCACCACATGCGCTTAACCCGCTGCGCTACAGCCCGACTCCCTTTCTGCTCTTTTTCTTTTTGAGATAGGACAGAGAGAAATTGTGGGGGAGGACGACATAGAGACAGACCCCCTGTAGCCCCGTTTCACCCGTCGTGAAGGTGGATGGGGACTGGAACTCGGATCCGAGCTCATGATAGTGTTTGCACTCAACTGGGCATGGCCCTCCCTGGCCTTGGGTGCAATTCCCCAGGGTGTCAGACTAGGGAGAGCCCGTCCCGCCCGCCATGGTGGCCAGCCCCACCACCTCACAGCCTTTGTAGCTGTCCACAGGCGAGAGAGAGTCTGGAGTACGGCTCAGGGCAGAAACGCCTGTGGAGGTTTGAGAGCAGGGTGGGTGGACGGCTAGGCAGGGAAACAGACAGACACACAGACAATGGGGAGATGACTCTTCGGGTCAAGCACAGGACTTGGGTGGATGAGGCCCTGGGCTCTGTCCCTGGTGCTGACTTCAGCCAAGCTGAGCGATGCTCTGATCCCTCTCTCTCTCTCTCTCTCTAATACCTTTTTTCTCTTGATTTTTTTCAGTGCCAGGGTTTCATACCTGCATGATTCCTCCGCTCCTGCTGAGCTCTAGTTTTCCTTTTAGAGAGAGACAGAGACACAGAGAGGAGGAGAGACACCACTTGACTCCTTGTGTAGCTTCTGTTTTGCATGGTGCTACTGTGTGGCGCCAGGGTTCATACCTGGGATACTGAAAGTGTGCATTCTATTGGGTTTTCTATGTCCCAGTCCCTAAATAAATCACAAGGCAGGAAGGAGGGAGGGAGAGAAGGAGGGAGGGAAGGAGAGAGAGAGAAAGAGAAAAAGAGAGAGAGAGAGAAGAGGAGAGAGAGAGAGAGGACAGCCCACAGCCCGCAGCCCGGGAAGTGGCACAGGGACTTGGATGGACCTAACAGCACAGAGTCCTAAGTTTGATCCCCTGTGTTGCACATGCCAGAGTAATGCTCCAGTTCTCTCCCATGTTAGTAAACAAACCTTTAAAAGAAGTGTGTGGGGACTGGGCGGTGGCGCACCGGGTTAAGCGCACATGGTGCAACGTGCAAGGACCGGCGTAAGGATCCCGGTTCGAGCCCCCGGCTCCCCACCTTCAGGGGAGTCGCTTCACAAGCGGTGAAGCAGGTCTGCAGGTGTCTGTCTTTCTCTCCCCCTCTCTGTCTTCCTCTCCTCTCTCCATTTCTTTTTTTTCTTAAATTTTTTTTTTTGTATTTATTCCCTTTTGTTGCCCTTGTTGTTTTATTGTTGTAGTTATTGTTGTTGTTACTGATGTCTTGTTGTTGGATAGGACAGAGAGAAATGGAGAGAGGAGGGGAAGACAGAGAGGGGGAGAGAAAGACAGACACCTGCAGACCTGCTTCACCGCCTGTGAAGCGACTCCCCTGCAGGTGGGGAGCCGGGGGGCTCGAACCGGGATCCTTACGCCGGTCCTTGCGCTTTGTGCCACGTGCACTTAACCCGCTGTGCTACCACCCAACTCCCCTCCTCTCCACATTTCTTTCTGTCCTATCCAGAAAAATGGAAAACAAGACCACAAGAGCAGTGGGTTTGTAGTGCAGGCACCGAGCCCCAGCGATAACCCTGGAATCAAAATAAATAAATAAATAAATAAAGGAAGGAAGCACACAGGGGCCAGGTGGTGGCACACCTGGCCGAGCACATGCCCATGTGCACAGGAACCGGGGTTTGAGCCCCTGCTCCCCACCTGCAGGGACACTTCACTAGTGGCGAAGCTGCGGTTGTCTCCATGTCTTTCCCTCCCCTCTCGGTTTTTGTCTCATCCAATAAATACATAAGATGTACTTTAGAAAAAAGTGCAGGCAGGGGAGTCGGGCGGTGGTGCAGCGGGTTAAGTGCACATGGCACAAAGCGCAAGCACCGGCGTAAGAATCCTGGTTCGAGCCCCCGGCTCCCCTCCTGTAAGGTAGTCCCTTCACAAACGGTGAAGCAGGTGTCTGTCTTTTCTCCGCCTCATGTCTTTCCCTCCTCTCTCCATTTCTCTCTGTCCTGTACAATAACAACAACAATAATAACTACAACAACAATGAAAAACAAAGGCAACAAAAGGGAAAATAAATAAATATAATTTTTTTTTTTTTTTTAAAGTACAGGCAGGCAGGCAGAGGGAAAAGGGAGCTGTGTGTCTGGCTGCGGTGGTGGTGGGTGTATGTGGCGGGGTCTGGGAGGCCTGTGTCCCATGATCTCGCTGTAGGTCACTCGAGGCAGTGTGGGAGTGTGGTGACTGTGTGTGTGGAGCGAGGGAGTGGGTCTCGGCGGGCCTGCACACGCGTGTGTCCTGCCTGGCTGCTCCCCGTGCTGTCGACCTGGTGTGCAGAGTTACCAGATGTGAGCCGTGTCGCTGACTGACCCTGGGTGCTGAGTGTCACGCGTGCCATGTGTGAGCGTGTGGGAGCATGCCCTGTGTGTGTGTGCCCATCTGTCCCTGGGATGGGGGGGCTTGTCGGGGGTGGGGTCAGGAGGCCTGGCCTCCACCCTGCTCTTCCCTTTATTTCTATGGGACCCTGAATGCATACTTCTCCGCCCCGGCCTAGTTTCCCTAAATGTCACATGAGGTGGGGAGCCCTGAGGGTAAGGTGCTGACTTGGGGGCCTGTCCTGTTTCCCAGGGTGGCCTGGGTGGACTAGGGGACCTGGAACCCCACTCCCTGTGGAGCCCTGTCCTTGGTGCCTGGCTAACAGCACTCCTTTTCTCTCTCTTTCTCCCTCTCTCTTTCTCTCTCTCTTCCCTATCGCACCCCTTCTTGAATCCCGCCATCCACAGAGGAGCACCCCATGGAAGGTGAGTGATGCTCTGTGGTCACTGGGGTGGCAGGTGTGTCACCGTGGGGTCCCGTGTGGGGGTGTGTCAGGGATCAGCCCAGGGATCCATTAGCCCCCTGCCTGTGCTTCACCCGCTGGGTGTCCCACCTCTGGCCAGCATCCCCAGTCCATGGGGGGCTCCGGGCCCCGTGCTGCCCTGTGTGAGTGTCCATGTGTCACCATCCTTCTCTCTGCTGTCCTGGGAGGAGGCTGGGCTGGGTCCCAGGTGCTCAGGAGCCTGTGGGGGGCCCCTGGGTGGCTGGGCCTAGGGACCCTGGACAGTGTATTGGCCTTCCATATCAGGAAGTGGGGGTGACAGCCTCTGTGCCCTCAAACTCATGGTTGGCCCAGATCCCCATCCCAGGGTAGGTAGGTCTGCCTCCCTTGGGGGGGGGGATGTCTATCTGTCTGTCCACTCCTGTCTTCAGTTTATCTGCCCCCATGGTGGGGGGTGTCTCTCTTTCTCAATCTCCCCAACCGTCTCTGGGCTCAGTCTTCTCTCAGCCTCTCCTCTCTCCCTTCTCCGCATGCACCAGGGTGGGGGTGGGGCAGGCTGGCAGGCTGGGACAAGGGGGCCCCTCCGCACTGCAGGCAGGGGTCCTGGCACCATCTCTCCCATGTCCTGGGGGGCGGGTGCCCCTGGGTATGAGCCCCGGGAATGAAGGGGAGAGGTGCCGAAGGTCTGGGGGCTAGAGTCCTGATCCCCTGGGTCCAGTGTGGCCCCGCCCACATGTGGCTTCTCCTGGGGCGTCCTCGGTTCCCTGGCTCCGGCGGCCAGGCATGTGTCTGCGTGTGTCTGCGTATGTCTGCCTGTGTGCCCACGTGTCACTTGGCTCAGCTGCTCTGTGCTCTTGCCTGCGTGTGCTTGCACATGTGTGTCCGCGTGTCCGTGTGTGTGTGTGTGGCCGGCCCCTGCTGCGGCAGGAGGTGCTGGTGTCCGGCCTCGAGGTGTGTTTGCAGGAGATAAGATTTAGTGCTGATGTGACTTCTTGCTCCTGCTTGATGTCTCCACTGGAACAAGGGGGGTGATGGTGGGGGGAGGGGGCCTGAGGGAGGGACAGAAGGGGACCCAGAGAGGAGGAGGAGGGAGCGAGGGGGAACCGGCAAGGCAGGCTGGGCTGGGGGACATGTGGGGACCAGACCTGTGATGGTGGTCCTGAGTTTGGGATGTGGCACTGTGGCTTCGTGCCCTGACTGTGTAGGCTGGAGTGTGTGTGTGAGATGCATGTATGGTGCGCCTGTGTCCATGTTTGTGGCGTGTGATGCATGTGGTGTACGGTGTGTTGCATGATACATGGTATGTCTAGGCACATGGGTGCGTACACAAGTTAAGTGCATGCTCTAGACACGTGTGTCCACACGTGTGGGACATGTCACACACACTGTAAGTACATGCATGTGCGCACATGACGGGTGGGTGCATGCTGTGTGCATAACCTGTGCTGTGAAGTGTGGTACATGTGTGCATATGACAGTGATGTGCACATGTGTGCTTACTATGTTACACTGTGTGGTGTCTGCATAGTACATGGTGTGACATGTGAAAGTATGTGCAACGGACATGTACCTGTACACGCAACATGTTTAGTTATGCATGTCCACATGTGCAGTGTGTGGCATGGATAATCTGGTATGTACATGTGTGGAGCGTACATGTGTTTATGCATGCAAACCAGACGTGTAGGTGTGCACACACATGTGGCCTGTACACGCAACATCTTCACATGTTCTACGCGCACAGATGTTCCATGTGTGGTGTGTGTGGAGCACACACATATGTGTGATACGTGTGGGCGTGTGGCATGTATGGCGTGTGAAGCACATGTTAGTGTGTGGGCTATGTCTGAGCGCGTGGTGTGCCTGTGCGTGTGCACACCCCTGGGATGTGTCCGTGTGTCCTCATCTGACCCGTGAGCATTCTGCCTCTCGCTCGGGTGAGATGGAGGCAGACTGGGGCGGGTGGTTTGGGGTGCAGGTGCTCCTCAGTGACACTTCACCCCATCCCTGCCCCCAGGCCATGTCCCAGCCTCTGCCCAGCTCAGTACCAGGAAGGCGGGACCCTGCTCACTGGGGGCCTCAGCTGGCACGGGGGGGGGGGTGGAGAATCTGGGCTGGGGGTGCCCTGAGGCAGGGATGGGGATGCCCCGGGGGCAGGGCTGGGGTTGTCCAGACTGGGGGCACTCTGGGGAAGGGCTGGGAGTGTCCAGACTGGGGGCTTCCTGGGGCAGGGCTGTGGAGGGAGTTCAGACTGGGAACACCCTGAGACAGGGCTGGGGGCACTCTGGGGTAGGGCTGGAGCACTACTAGACTGAGGGTGCTCTAAGACAGGCCTGGGTGGTGTCTAGGCTGGGGGCACCCTGGGGCTGGGCTGAGGGTGTCCAGGTTGGGGTTCCTGGGGCTGGGAGTGTCCGGGTTGGGGGCGGCCTAGGGCAGGGCTGGGGGTGTCCAGGTTGGGGTTCCTGGGGCTGGGAGTGTCCGGGCTGGGGGCGGCCTAGGGTAAGGCTGGGGGTGTCTGGGCTGGGGGTGTCCGGGGCAGGGGTGGGGGTGTCCAGGCTGGGGGTGCCTGGGGCAGGGCTGGGGTTGTCTGGGTGGGGGGCAGCCTAGGGTGGGGCTGGGGGTGTCCATGCTGGGGGTACCCTGGGACAGGGCTAGGCTGAGCCTGGGGACAGGCAGGCGCTCAGCCTCCCTCAGCCAAGATGGCTGTGCTGTCACGCCTGAGGGAGCCAGCAGCCAGTTGCCGTGGTGATTGAGGCCAGTGTGGCATGCTAATGAGGGCCTGTGTCTGCGAGGAGAGAGACGGGGTGAGACAGAGAGACTGGGAGAGATGGAGAGACAAAGGAGACATGGGAGAGACAGCAGAGTTAGGGAGATGGAGAGAGAAGAAAGATGAGGAGATTGACAGGAAGAGATAGGAGAGAGAGAGGGAGAGGTGGGGAGAGACAGAGCGACAGTGCAGGCCAGGGAGCACCCAGCCCTCCTTACTGGGAGGCGCTGTCTCCCCACTTCCAAGTTGGTCGAGGAAGAGACGCTGATGGTTCTTGGGGCGCACATTCAGATCTGTGTTATTCTGTGTGGCCCCAGTGTCTGGGACTCTCACCCCCCGGCTGCCTGAGCCCTTCACCGGGCCCAAGACAACACTGCACAGGCCAGGCACCCACTAGGGTGCCTCCCAGGACCCTCAGCCACTGCCTAGGTGCTGGGCTCTTCCCCCATCTGGGCCAGGCCCCACGGGCGGGAGCGGGGCGGTTGGTCCCTGGTGCTGGTCCCTGGCCACTGTCCTTAGGGTACTGGGGTGCTCTTGCTGGAGCCGCAGCGTCCAGGGTTGAGTACCCCCTTTCTCTCCAGGCAGCTCGGGATAGAGACCCCACAGTTTGGCTCCGTGTCTGAGGCCTGGCCAGAACCAGGCGCTGCCAGTGTCTTAAGACACTTTTGAGGTGTTTGGGGCCCTGTCTCCCAGAACTGTGGAAGGAACAGAGTCCCAGCTTTGCCCCAAACACCCCTAGTTTGCCTCTGCCTTCTCCAGCCTGCTTCTGCTCAGGTTCTGTCTTCCTGAACCCCCATTTCCTGGTAGAACCCAGGTGGGAGAAGCGGACTGGGAAGGAGCCTTCAAAAGCCCAGAGCGGGAGGGGGTGGCTTCTAGGCCCGGGCTCCTCTTGTCCCCACTCTTCCCCCTTCTCTGCCAGGCTCCGAGGGGTCCCGGGGCTGGGGTGTGAGGCAGCGGGGGACCCCAGCCCCATCCTATGCTAACAGGTCCCCCCCCCTCTCTCTCTCCAGGTGGCTTTGATTTTTTTTTTTTTTAATGTGTCGTCTTTTCTCCTCCATCCGAATCGTTTTTTTCTCGTTGACCGTTTTTTTTTTTTCTTTCCGCCACTCGGAAGAAAAAAAAAAAGAAAAAAAGAAAGAAAAAGGAAAAAGCATCCCTCTCCCTGCCTCATGCTTCTCTTCCTTTTCCTTTTTTTTTTTTCCCCCTCCCGGCAAGAAGAAAAAAAAAAAAGAAACCAAAGTCTCCCCTCTCCCCGTGCGGTGACCCGCCTCCTGCCCTCCCTCCGGTTCTGCCTGTACCCCTCGCCCCCTTTGGTGCCTCCCTTCTCTCTCTCCACTCCCCTTCTTGCCCCCCACCCTCTGTTTTGGCATCGGGCCCCTCTCCTCAGCTTTGGGGCTGGGGGCTCCACCCCCCCCCCCCGATGTTTGTCACAAGTTTAAAAAAAGAAAAGGGTTTTAAATTGTGGCGGCAAACGCTTTTTCTGCCCTCTCTCTGGCTGGTTTTGATGACTCGCGTTTTCTTTGTTTCTTCCCCCTTTCTTTCTTTCTTTCTTTCTTTTTTTGTTTGTTATTTTTTTCTTCCTTTTTTTTTTTTGTTTTTTTGTTTGTTATTTTCGTTTTGTTTTCCTGTCTTTCTCCTGCCCCCTTTCCAAGGTCCGGCTCACCTGACGTTAAACAGTGAAGGTATGGCTTCAAGTTCTGGTTTGGATTGGACTGGATTGCCCCGACCTACGCCTGGATTTCTGTCCCCGCCCTGCCCCCGTCCCCTCTCGCAGCTCCTCTGCCTGTCCCTCCTCTCCTCCATCCTGCCCACACACTGCCTCCCCCACCATGCCTTCCTTTCTGGGGGTGCTGGGTGGGGGTGGGGCTGGCCCTGCCTGTGTTCCCTCCTCGCCTGCACCCCTGCTCATGCCATCGCCCCATCCCGCCTTGGTTTCTGACATCGACAGATGTTTGAACTCCTGCCGTGTGTGTCCTGTGTCCTCTCCTCCATTTTCCTGGTAGTGTATCTGCTTTTTGTTTTGTTGTTTTTATTTATTCATCTATTTAATTTTTCCTCCTTCCCTTTCTTTCCTTTCTCATGGTGGTGTTTGATTTCCTTCCACTCATTCTGCTCATTCTTTTCTGTGGACCCCAGTGAAAAGAGGAATTAAAAAAAAAAAAAAAAAGCAGAGACTGGGAAAGGGACACTAGGTGGTCTCCCTCCCCTCCCCCCGGAGCCACGGAGGGGGACTGAGCTGGAGGTCACCCCCTCCCACAGCCAGACACACTTAGGGTTCAAGGACTTGACCCTGCTTGACAGACGAGGATGGTTAAGCCCAGAGACAAGTTACTTGGGGACCATGACAAAGCCTCTGATTGGCTGTCCCGTGGGACTTGGCTCTGTTCTCAGAGTCCCTGCCACCAGGTCCCCACCATCTCCCAGAGCCTGGAGTGCTCAGCCAGCTTGGAGGCCAAGCCCCGCATCAGAGCAAGGATCCCCCAGTGTCCCATCACCCCCCTCCCCAGCCTCAAAGGTCCCCGCCCACTGGGTCCCCCTCTTTGGGCAGTACCACCAGAGGGGGACTGGGCGGTGGGAGGCCGTGGATCTGGGGCCTGGCCTTCTGCAGGCCCGTGACAGAGTGGTAAAAGGCGGGGAGAGGGGCTCTCCTGTGGGGAGTTGGGTCCCGGGCTGCACTTCTCAGCGTCCGGCTCTGGGGGCACCATAGATGATTGTTCCCAGGGTCCCGGGCAGGTGCACACCCCCTCTTCCCAAAAGCCCTCCACGCAGGTGTCATTGTAGTTTTGGTTCTGGGGGGTTTGGGCTGGGCTGGGCGCGAGGACCCCACTCTGGTTTGAGTCCCCCTCTTCCTAGGCCCCCATGTGGGGGACTGGCAGGGGTGTGGGTGCTGGGAGCTGAGGGTCTGAGCTCATGGCAGAGCCCTGGTCGACTCGGACTCCAGATGTGGGGATCCGGGAGATTGAGCTGGGGGCACTGAGGAGGAGCCCTGGGCACCCGCCTTTGCAGGAGGGATGGGATGTCACTCCCACATATTTCGGGGAGCCCCAGCCAGGCAGGATCCCGTCCCACAGAAGGCAGCGGGTGGGAGGACAGTGAGCGCAAGGTTGGGAGTGGCTGCACCGGCAAGACTGGGCTGTAGGCACAGGTCTCTCCACAGGAGGGTGTGGGCTGAGGGAGTATGTGGCCCCTTCCCCAGAGCCCCCAGGAGCATCTGGGTCCCCCACACAGCCACCTCCCACTGCCTTGCACCCCCCACCTACCTCGAAGCACCTCTGCCCTGGAGGGGACCCTCCATCACCTCCAGGTTGGTGTGGGACTTGCTGGGTGGCCCCTGTGCCTGACCCCCCAATTCTGCTTCTTCAGTAGGGTCCTTACTGTTCTCCGAGGGGGGGGCCGGGAGAGGAGGAGCCGGCGAGGCGCAGCAGCCGACGAAAGGTCAGTGACCTGCACCCCCAGAGCCCAGCCCCCCCCCCCGCCTCAGGGGCACGCCCCCACCCCAGATTCACAGGGAACCCCGGTGACATTTTTTCTAGAACACGCGGGGCTCCCCGTGGAAACCACACAGGCGGTTTCTGCACAGCCCACTTTCTGGGGGAGCCCCAAGCAGCCTGGTACACCCCTCCGTAACTGTCACATTCTGGGTGCCATCGCGGGGAGGGGTGTCAGGCTGGGGGTGTGGCCTTGACTGCTGACAGTTACACAAGGAGCCTTCTAGACCCTCGGGGCAGGGCTTGCAGACTGGACACTCCCCCCACCTGGGGGCCCCAGGGTCCTTTACTGGCCCCCAGGTGGCAGTGTGTGGTTTCATGGCATCGAGCACCCCCTAAAGTGCCTGGCGGGTGCCAAGCCCCGGCCCACCCTGCCCCCTCCCTCAGAGCTTGCTTGGCCACCTGCCACACTGCCCTTGGCCCCAATGCCCTGCTCCCCGTTTCTGCTGACTCTGGCAAAAGCAGTCAGGCCATTCACATGGGAAGTGTCTCCAGAGCCCCCCTGCGCCCCCACATTCCCTGGGGCAGGTCAGCCAGAGCCCCGTCCTCCAACACCCTCAGGGCAGCACTGCCACAGCTGCCATATCCCTGGCCGGGGTGCCCACTGGGTGGAGACCTTTCTGTTGTCCCTCTGCCGGCCTCCCTGCACTGCCCGGTGATGGGCTCACCCAGAGGCTTGTGGGATGCCTGTGGGTGCCAGGATCCTTGGTCAGACAGACAGTCCTGTGATACAGCACAAGGGAGGACACTGCACCCCCACATGCAGACCGTGACACCCCGCCCAGGGAGGCGGCACCCTGCCCCATTCTCCTGCACCCTGTGCCTCCTTCATCTGCAAGACCCCCCCCCCCCCAAGGTCACAGGGCTGTGTCTGCGTCCTCTCCCGGGAGCCAGATGGAGGAGCGTTGGGGAGGGCACTGGATGGCATCCCGGCCAGAGGGCTCAGAGCCAGGCCAGGAAGGCAGGCCTCGGGCAGCCTTACCTTGCTGGGGTGCCAGGCTCTGGGATTTTGGGTCTGGGGGCTCACACAGCGATGCCGGGGAGAGCACCCCCTGGCGTTCCGGTCCTCACCTCACAGGCCTGCTTCCTGTGGTGCCGTCCCCCCACCACGCTGCCTGCTGCCCCCTGGGGCCTCTTCCCATCCTAGCCTCGTCTTCCTTCTCTCTTCTCGGCTCTGATTCAGGCTCCCCCCATTCCCATTCCCCGGGGTCCCCTCTGGTCTCCGGGCTCCCCGGCGTCTCTGCTGGCAGCTGGGTTTTGAGGGATGCGTGTTGCCGGTGCCTCCCCTGGGAGATGGAGGCAGAGCCCAGGTGTGGGGAGGCCTTGTCTGTCCCCTCCGCCCGCCTGCTCCTTGCGATGCCTCCTTTGTTCGCTCCTGTCACTTCTCCAGCGGCTGCTTGCTCCCCACCTTCCGAGCCTCTGCCTTTGACTGCGGGGAGGTGAGGGAGTGGGCGCGGGAGGCCGGGCAAACCCAAGGTCAGACGTCTTTCCTGTGCTGGTCCTTGGCCCCCTAGGCAGTGGGCCTGGTTGCTATGGAGACTGGAATCCCCCCCAGGCTTGCCTTCTGTTCCCTGGAGGTCTCTGCCCCCCCCCCCGTCTACCCCCCCATCCTCCCCGTGTCCCCACCTGCCACCTCCTCATGGATCAGCTTCTGTGTCCCCACCTCCCACCCCTGGGGTCCATCATTCCCCCCTTCTCATCCTGCTGACCCCTCCTCTGTTCCTGGGCTCAGGTAGGCACGGATGGGGGCTTAGAGGTTCCCCCCCCCCCAGGCTGGCTGCCTGTGGCCACAGGAAACTGGGCCTTGCCAGCTGCAGCCAGCCACTGTGCCAGGCCCCGGGGCAGCAGCTGGTGCCTTGGCATCCGGGCACGGACCGGCCTCCGGGCAGGCTGCCGAGGGAGAGAGAACGGAGCTGTTGTGCGTGGGGGTGGGGCGGGAGGCCTTGTGACTGCCAGGCCTGGGTACAGGATGGCAGGAGCCTGTGGGGGGCTGTGGGCACCCCAGCTTTGAGCTGCCTCCTCTCTGGTCTGGGGGGAGCCATGTGTCCTGCAGACTTCTGTCTGGGTCCTCGCCCCCCCCCCCAATTGTTCCTCAAAGGAGGATTGGCAAGCCTCTCACCAGCGTTCTCAGGCAGGGAGACAGTTACTGTCAGACCCTGGGGTCTCTGTGTCCGTCTCTCCTCCCTTGATGTGCTTTCCCTATGCTCCTGAAGGTGGGGCCCAGGACCTCCGACGTCCCCCCTCAACTGAGCTGTGACTCTCTGCTCCTAGCCACCTCCTTCCAGAAGGGGCACATCCCCAAGGCTCTCTCAGCCGTCCTTGCTTCTGCCTGTGAAGTGCTCACACGCACATACATGTACACACATGTGCATTCGAACACGCACACGTGTGCCTGCCCCCCTCCCCCAGCCACTTGCCTGCACCCAGAAGCCCCTGGGGCCTCCCTTGGCCCTCTGCACTGTCCTTGGGTTAGAGGAGGCTGGGGGTGAGCTGGTAGCTGGCCTGGGGGCACGTGTGAGCTCCAGCTGGTGCCCCCCCACCTTTGTTTTCCCACCGACCCCACCCCTCCACACCCCAACTTCCCTCCTCACCTGCTCGCTGCCCCCGGGCCTCAGAGCATCTGTCCCCAGGAAGAGGCTGGGTGGGGAGCCACCCCCAGCAGATATCAGGTGGAGCCTGTTTGTGGGGGCACCTCTCTCAGTGGCTGTCGTGCCCGGGGGCTGGACGGGTGCACCGCAGTTGTCAGCTGTGTGTGGGGGAACCACCGAGCGTCCCCGGGCTCTGACATCAGGGACTGGGAGGTGGGGGGGGCTGGGCGGCTAGAGTTGTGAGCGGGTGCCGAGCCCCACTCAGCCCCCCGTCTCCCCACCTCGGGCGCGCAGGCAAGGAGGAGTTCGTGGCCACCTTCAAGGGCAACGAGTTCTTCTGCTACGACCTGTCACACAACCCGATCCAGAGCAGCACGGACGAGATCACGCTGGCCTTCCGCACGCTGCAGCGGAACGGGCTCATGCTGCACACTGGCAAGTCGGCCGACTACGTCAACCTCTCGCTCAAGTCCGGCGCCGTCTGGCTCGTCATCAACCTGGGCTCCGGAGCCTTCGAGGCCCTCGTGGAGCCCGTCAACGGCAAGTTCAACGACAACGCCTGGCACGACGTCCGGGTCACCCGAAACCTGCGCCAGGTAGGGGGTGGGGCGGCCTTGGTGACAGGCGGACCTGGGGGCGTGGGGAGGAGGCGGAGGCTGCTGTGGTGGTGGCCTCACCCCCACCCCGCACTCCCTCCCACCTTGGGTTTCAGCAGCCGGGCAGCAAGGGCACCGGAGATGGCTCACCTGCTAGCGTGACATTGTGGGTTTAGATCCGGGTGCCACATGGGAACACCACTGCACCAGGGGAAGCTCCACAGATGGTGGAGACGCACTGTGATGTCTCTGCCTCCTGTCAGCTCCTCTCTCTCCTCCCCCCACCCCCCCACCCCGCAAAAAAGAGCAAACTGGCCTGGGAGCAGTGGAATTGTGTATGAGTGAGGTCCCGCTGCCACGGAGGCCGAGGTCAGAGGAGAGTGAGAGAGTGAGAGAGTGAGAGAGTGAGAGAGGGCCGGATGGAGGTGTGCGGGGTGCTTCTAGGACAGAGATACAGTTGGGGGTCAGGCCTGGCCCCTTCCTTCTCCTCTCACCACCTCCCCCGTCCTGAGTCTCCCAGGCAGCAGCCCCCCGGCCCCCACCAGGCCCCGCTCGGGCAGGCCCCAGCCAGATCCCTCTGGAGAGCAGCCTCGGGGCCCCCCACTTCTTACACCCTCAGTCAGGTCCCCTCTCTCCCAACTCTCAGGTCCACCTGGAGCACCCAGGGACCCTCAGGCACCCCCCTCTCACGCCCCATGGCACCATCTCTGTCCCGTGCAGTATTTCCTGTTGCCATCTCGACTTCCTTCTTCTGGGTTTGAGCGGACTTCCTCTGACTCCCCTTCCTCCGGACTGGCGGATTGGCGGCTGACCTGGCGCCACTCACTTATTCTTCCCCGTCTGGAGGGCCGAGCTCCCGGAGCTCCTCCTCAGCTGGGGTTCCCCCTGCCCTGGCTGGGCCTCTTCTCATGACTCCTTGCTGTCTGCCGCCTGTCGGAGGTGGGCTCCCGGAGTGGCAGGCACAAGCCTGAGAGCACCCTGCGGGTGACAGGCCTGGTAGGGTGCACGCCTGCTGTGAGGCCCAGGGTTCCAGCCCCGGCACCACATAGGAACACCATGGACAGCGCCAGGGGGAGCTCCCTGGGACCCAGCAGGCTGCTTTCCCGAGTTCACTCCCAGTCCCACAGCCAAGAAAAGAAACACTCGGAAGGCTGGGCCGGGAGAGAGCTCAGCCTGCACAACTCGCACCAGTCCAAGCCCCGGGCACCACGGGAGGGAGGGAAGCTTCACTAGTGCTGTAGTGGCGCCATGCTGTCTCTCCTCTCTCTGTCTCTCACCCTAGCAGCGCTGTGCTGTCTCTCCTCTCTCTGTCTCTCACCCTAGCAGTGCCGTGCTGTCTCTCCTCTCTCTGTCTCTCACCCTAGCAGCGCCGTGCTGTCTCTCCTCTCTCTGTCTCTCACCCTAGCAGCGCTGTGCTGTCTCTCTCTCTCTGTCTCTCACCCTAGCAGCGCCGTGCTGTCTCTCCTCTCTCTGTCTCTCACCCTAGCAGTGCTGTGCTATCTCCTCCTCTCTCTGTCTCTTCCTCCCTCTCTGTCTCTCACCCTGTCTGGAGTGGTGGGTCCGTGCAGGCACAGAGCCCCAGCAAAGACCCTCATAGGGGTCCCTCTCTGTGTCCCTTGTGTCCCCGGATCAGCGAGGCCACTGTGGTGTGAGCACAGCTGGGGCGCTGTGGACGTGGTTGCTATCCTGAGTGACACACACCTCTCAGGGCTTGGGGTCGCTGTTCTTGGTCCCTTCTGCCACCCCCCCACAATGTGTTGTCACCTTCTGCTGTCATCAGCCAGACCCCATAGGCCTGGGGCTTCTGGCCACGTGCCAGTGGGTATCAGATGTCAGGTGTGTCCTTCCTGGAGGCAGAGGGGAGACCCAACCCTGTCACAGGCTCAGGCAGTAGCTCACCTGGTAGAGCCCTCACCCTGCATCATGTCAGGGACTCTGGATGGTGGAGTGGTGCTGTGCGGCCTCTCCTCTCCCTGCCTCTGAAATAGAAAGGCAAAGCAGGGCCAGTGGTGGCTCACACACACCACCATTCGCAAGGACCCGGGTTCAAGACCCAGGTCCTCACCTGCAGGGGGGGAAGCTTTGAGAGCGGTGAGGCAGGGCTGCAGGTGTCTCTCTGTCTCCCTCCCTATCTTCCCCTTCCCTCTCAATTTCTCTCTGTTTCTATCAAATAATGAATAAAAAAATTGTTTTAAACCGAGAAAGAGTGCAAGGACTGGCGTAAGGACCCCGGTTTGAGCCCCCCGGCTCCCCACCTGCAGGGGAGTCGCTTCACAGGCAGTGAGGCAGGTCTGCAGGTGTCTGTCTTTCTCTCCCCCTCTCTGTCTTCCCCTCCTCTCTCCATTTCTCTCTGTCCTAGCCAACAACAATGACAACAATAATATTAACAACAACGACAGACAACAAGGGCAACAAAAGGAAAAAAATGGCCTCCAGGAGCAGTGGATTCATAGTGCAGGCACCGAGCCCCAGCAATAACCCTGGAGGCAAAGAGAGAGAGAGAGAGACAGAGAGAGAGAGAGACAGAGAAAGAATGACAGAGTCAGCACAGGAGCTGTGGAATCACACAAGGCCCCAGTTGCCCACCTGTCCCCCCCCCCCCCGAAAAAAGGAAATAAAGTGACAGAAAAGAATGTGCATTGTTCACGTCACATGGCCCCCTGGAGCCTTTGTGGTTCTGGGGGTGACTGGGCGGGGGGTGGCCTGAACCTGTGTCCTGTCTCCTGAGTCGTGTGCGTTCAGCCTGGAGGACAGGAGGCAGAGGTGACAGCCCCTCCCCACGCCTTGCAGAGCAGAGGTGACAGCACTAGGCCGCACCGCACCCCCTCACAGTCCTTTTGGGGGGTCAGAGGAGTTCCCTGGGAGGCTCCCCCCTCAGCCCTGTTGCCAGAACCCAGGAGGAGGCCCCTTCACCCCCGGCCACCATAATGCTCCCGGAAGCTTCCAGAGGCCCTGAACGCAGCCCCCGGGACAAAGGCCCCAGCCAGAGCCCCTGGCTCCTTCTCCCTCCTTTGTAGCCAGCCTGAGCCCAGGGTGCCCTCGGGGAGGTCTCCGGGGGTCTCTGCAGGACGCTCCTTTCTGGGTGTCACCTTGAGGCTGCCTTGAACCCCGGACCCATTCTCCTTCGATCTCTGGGTCTCTCTCCTCCCTGTGAGCTGCTTCTGCCACCTACCAGTGACCAAAATATCCTGGGTGCTGCCTTCCGTGCCACCCACAATGTTCCTGGGGGCAGGGAGATGGGACCCAGTTGGCACTTAGGGCTCCACCCCCCACTTTCTGGCCCCTTGACCACCCCGCTGAGGGTCTAACTTGCTGCCCTCTGTAGGTGCCCCACTGCACTGACCTCCTAACACCTCCT
Source organism: Erinaceus europaeus (assembly GCF_950295315.1). Classification (NCBI taxonomy): domain Eukaryota; kingdom Metazoa; phylum Chordata; class Mammalia; order Eulipotyphla; family Erinaceidae; genus Erinaceus; species Erinaceus europaeus. Next base: position 4,588,775 of record NC_080178.1, read on the forward strand.
CTGTTCCGCACTCACCCTCCTTCCTGCCTCGGGAGATCCTAGAGCGGGTGTTTGTGACAGAGCCCTGGGTTCAAGTCCCGGCTCTGCTGTCAGTCTGAGAGCACTCAGCTCCCCGTTGAGAAGGGAGAGGAGCCCTTGGCACAGCACCTGAGCCTCGGCCTGGCAGCATGGGCACCGAAGGCTTCCAACCACCGTCCCGTGGTTGTGGCCTTCCCCATTCCTTAGGCCCAGCCCTGATGCCTCCTCCAGAAAGTCCTCCAGGCTTCTACCAGCTTCCCTCTCTGCTGTGTTCCAGCCTCAGTCCCGGCTGCACTCAGCATTTGCCTTCTTTCTCTGACTGTCTGCTTCTTCTCCTTCTGCTGTTCTTTCTTTCTCTCTTTCATTTCTTTCTTTCTGGCTCTTTTAATTTTTATAATTTTTATTTGTTAGGTAGAGAGAAATTGAGAGGGGAGGGAGTGATATAGAGAGAGACAGAGAGACACCTGCAGCCCTGCTTCACCACTTACAAAGCTTTCCCCCTGCAGGTGGGGACCGGGGGCTCGAACCTGGGTCCTTGTGCCCTGTAACATGTGCGCTCAGCCAGGTGCGCCACCACCCGGCCGCTTCTTTTTCTCTTTCTTCCTCCCTTTCTTTATCTATTTTAATTTTTGTACATTTTTATTTGTAAGATAGAAAAAGGAAGAAATTGAGAGGGGAGAGGGAGGTAGGGAGAGAGACAGACAGACACCTGCAGCCCTGCTTCAGTACTCCTGCAGCTTTCCCCCTGCAGGTAGGGACCAGGGGCTTGAACCCGGGTCCTTGTGCCCTGGAATGCGTGCGCTTAACCAAGTGTGCCACTGCCTGGTCTTCTTTCTCTTTTTCTTTTCTTTCTTTCCTTTCTCTCTCTCTCTCTCTCTCTCTCTCTCTCCTTCCTTTAAAGTTTTTTTCTTAATCATCTTTATTTATTTATTGGGTAGAGACAGTCAGAACTTGAGAGGGGAGGGGGAGATAGGGAGGGAAACAGAGAGACACCTGCAGCCCTGCTTCACCACTCACAAAGCTTTCCCCCTGCAGGTGGGGACTGGGGGCTTGAACCCAGGACCTTGCACACTGTAATGTATGTGCTCAACCAGGTGCGCCACCGCCTGGCCCCCCCTTCCTTCTTTCCTCCCTCCCTCCTCCCCTCCCTTCCTCCGTCTCTCTCTCTTTTCTTTATTTATTTATTGGACAGAGACAGCCAGAAATCAAGAGGGAAGGGGAAATAGAGAGACGCCGGCAGCCCTGCTTCACCACTTGTGAAGCTTTTCCCCTGCAGGTGTGGACCGGGCCTCAAACCTGGGTCCTTGCGCACTGTGACATGTGCGCTCAACCAGGGGCGCCACCACCCAGTCCTTCTCTCTTGTCTTTCTATCTTTCCCTCTCTTTTTATTTTAATTTTTATTATCGTTATTTATTGGATAGAGACAGCCAGAAATTGAGAGGGGAGAGGAAGACATACAGAGAGACACCTGCAGCACTGCTTCACCACTTGCGAAGCTTTTCCCCCGCAGGTAGGGACCAGGGGCTCGAACCCAGGTCCTTGTTCCTTGTAACACGTGCGCTCAGCCAGGTGCGCTGTCACCTGGCCCTTCTTTCCCGGGATGGACCAGGGCTTTGTGTGCTCACTCAGCGGCCCACTTTTTATGAGAAAGAGAGTGTCAGCGAGTGAGCGAGTGGGGTCTGAGAACAAGCCGGGAGCCTTAGTCCTGTGCTCTGCCATCAAGCGCTGTTGTTCCTGGCTGCTGACCCTCCTCCTCCGCGCCCCATCCCCAGCACCCCTTCTCATGCTGGACTGACTTTATCTGTTAGAAACAGAGAGCAGGGAGTCGGGCGGTAGCGCAGCGGGTTAAGCGCACGCATGTGGCGCGAAGCGCAAGGACCGGCATAAGGATCCCGGTTCGAGTCCCCGGCTCCCCACCTGCAGGGGAGTCGATTCACAGGCGGTGTAGCAGGTCTGCAGGTGTCTGTCTTTCTCTCCTCCTCTCTGTCTTCCCCTCCTCTCTCCATTTCTCTCTGTCCTATCCAACAATGATAGTAACTACAACAACAATAAAATAAAACAAGGGCAACAAAAGGGGATAAATAAATATTAAAAAAAAAAAGAGGGAGTCGGGCTGTAGCGCAGCGGGCTAAACGCAGGTGGCGCAAAGCACAAGGACCGGCATAAGGATCCCGGTTCGAACCCCGGCTCCCCACCTGCAGGGGAGTCGCTTCACAGGCGGTGAAGCAGGTCTGCAGGTGTCTGTCTTTCTCTCCTCCTCTCTGTCTTCCCCTCCTCTCTCCATTTCTCTCTGTCCTATCCAACAACAACAATAACAATAATAACTACAACAATAAAACAACAAGGGCAACAAAAGGGAAAAGATAAATAAAATAAATAGAAAAAAAATTTAAAAGAAACAGAGAATAGGGCTGTGGGGGGAGAAGTCACAGCACTGAAGCTTCCCCTGGTGCTTAGCGCAGTGGTGTCCCAGCTCGAACCTTCGTCCTGTGCATCACAGAGCAGGTGCACTCTTCAGGTGAGCTGTCCTGCTGACCCCTCCCTGTGAAGATTTAGAGAGAGAGGGAGAGGGAGAGGGGCAGGCATGGAGACACACACACACAGAGGGAGAGAGACACCCGCAGCCCTGCTTCACCACTCGCAAAGCTTTCCCCCTGCAGGTGGGGACTGGGGGCTTGAACCTGGGTCCTTGCGCACTGTAATGTGTGCGCTTAATCAGGTGCGCCACTGCCTGGCCCCAGGCTATTTTTCCATCCAGATTAAGAGACAGAGACAGCACGGCAGTAGAATCCCCGTATGCCATGGCGTTTTCTGCCTGGTGCAGGGGTTTGAGCCTTTTCTTTCACCTCCCTCCCTCCCTCCCTCCCTCCTTCCCTTCCTCCTTTCTCTCTGTATTTAGTTTTACTTATCACTATTATTGTTATTATTTTAGCTCTGTTAAACCTCGACTTCCAGTGGTGCTGGGGTTCAAACCTGTAACCTCTTGTGTCACTGGCATGAAGGTCTTAGTGCATAGCCACTTTGCTGTCTCCCCTTATTTTTAATCTTTTTCTGTTTTTGTTTGTCTAAATAGAGATATGGGGGGAGAGACAGAGAGGAAAACAAACAAACAAAAAAACAAGCGCCCTCTTTACCTCTGGCTGATGGTGGTGCTGGGGATTGAACATGGGGCCTCAGAGCCTCAGGATGAAAGTCTTTTGCAGAACCATCTCCCCAGCCCTTTTTTAATTTTTATTTCATTTCATTTAAAAAAATTTTTAAATTTATTTATTCCCTTTTGTTGCCCTTGTTTTGTTGTTGTAGTTATTATTGTTGTTGTTGGATAGGACAGAGAGAAATGGAGAGAGGAAGGGAAGACAGAGAGGGGGAGAGAAAGACAGACACCTGCAGACCTGCTTCACCGCCTGTGAAGTGACTCCCCTGCAGGTGGGGAGCCGGGGGCTCGAACCTGGATCCTTACGCCGGTCCCTGCGCTTTGCCCGCTGCACTACCGCCTGACTCCCTTTTTACTTCATTTTAAAAACGTTTATGTAGACGGAGAGGCAGAGAGAGAGAGTGTGTCAAAGAGACCAGGGGCCAGACAGTGGCACGCCTGGTTAAGTGCACAGGGACCCAGGTTTAAGCCCTGGGTCCCCACTTGCAGAGAGAAAAACTTACAAGTGGTGAAGCAGGGCTGTAGGTGTCTCTTTGTCTCTGTCTTTCACTATCTCACCCCTCTCATTTTCTCTCTGTCTCTATCCAATAATAAATAAATAAATATCAAAATGTAATTAAAAAAAAGAGAGATGGGGGCTGGGTGGTAGTGCACCGGGTTAAGCACACATAGTATGAAGCGTAAGGACCCACACAAGGTTCCCTGCCTGCAGGGGGGTCGCTTCCCAGGCGGTGAAGCAGGTCTGCAGGTGTCTGTCTGTCTCTCCCCCTCTCTGTCTTCCCCTCCTCTCTCCATTTCTCTCTGTCCTATCCAACAATGATGACAACAGTAATAACTACAACAATGGGAAGATGGCCTGCAGGAGCAGTGGATTCGTAGTGCAGGTACCGAGCCCCAGCGATAACCCTGGATGCAAAAAAAAGAGAGAGAACACAGCCGGCACCCAAGCTTCCTTCGATGCAGTGGGGCCCCAGCTCAAAGACCGGGTCAGGTCTTGCACGTGGCAAAGCAGCGCACTGCCCCAGTGAGCTATTCCCCCCTCCCCACATTATCTTTGAGGAGAGGAGGGGCCCACAGCACCGTTCAGCCACGAGCAGCTTCCTTACCCACACGGGCTAGGAATTGAGCCCCTTGCCCGCACACAGTAAACCCTGTGCTCTCTCCCCGAGCCCCGGCCCCTTCCTTGAGGGGCTAGCGCTACTCCCAGATTCCGGGGGGGACACGGGGTGGCCGGTCTGTGGATGTCAGTTTGCCCTGACCCCCCCCCCCCCCCGTCTGCTCCACGGCTGCCTCTCACTGCCCCATCCAGATGCTCAGAGCCCCGCTGCTAGTGGCCTGGGAAAGCTCCCCTCCCTGAGCACTGCTGGGCTGCCTGCTCCCCTGGCCCTGGGTGGCCACAGGCAGGGACTGCCACCAGCTGGCAGGGGCAGCTCCCCCCCGGGGGTCTGGTCATGGGGGACTGGCTTCTCACCCCCACCCATGCATCTAGGGGGCTGCCCGCAGACTTGCTGAGGAAGCCTGGCCCTCTTGACTCACTCATGGGAGCCCCAGCCTCCTGACCCTCTCCTCCCTCCTTGCTTCACTCACTTTTCTGCTTGTTGTAGCTGGAAGTGGGCCATCCCACATGGCAAACTCGCCCTCTCTTATTCCTGACTCCTCTACCAGGGCCTCGTCAGAAAGTGTTCTTTCCTCCTCCTCCAGGGCCTTCACAGAATGTCCTTTATTATTATTATTTAATTTCTTTATTGGGGGATTAATGTTTTTTCCCCCATTTTGTTGCCCTTGTTGTCATTATTGTTATTGTTGGATAGGACAGAGAGAAATGGAGAGAGGAGGGGAAGACAGAGAGAGGGAGAGAAAGACAGACACCTGCAGACCTGCTTCACCGCCTGTGAAGCGACTCCCCTGCAGGTGGGGAGCCGGGGGCTCGAACCGGGATCCTTACGCCCGTCCTTGCGCTTCGTGCCATGTGCGCTTAACCCGCTGCGCTACCGCCTGACCCCCAGGGATGAATGTTTTACAGTCGACAATAAATACAATAGTTTGTACGTGCACAACATTTCTCAGTTTTCCACATAACAAGACAACCCCCACTAGGTTCTCTGTCATCCTTTTCCAGGACCTGTATTCTCCCCCACCCCCAGAGTCCTTTACTTTGGTGCAATATACCAGCTCCAGGGCATTTTCTGTCGTCACTCAGGATTGACAGTTTCACGCTGACTCCTTCCTTCCTTCCTTCCTTCCTTCCTTCCTTCCTTCCTTCCTTCCTTCCTTCCTTCCTTCCTTCCTTCTCCATGGTTATCGCTGGGGCTCCGTACCTGCACTATAAACTGCTCCAGGTGGCTATTTTTTCCATTTTTACTGGGTAAAACAGAGAAACTGAGAGGGGAGAGGGAGATGAGAGGGAGAGGGAAAGATAGACACCAGCAGACCTGCCTCACCGCTTGTGAAGTGGCCCCCCTGCAGGTGGGGAGCCAGGGCTCCAGCCCAGCTCCTTGTTCAGGTCCTTTTGCTTCGTTATTATGTGCCACCACTTGGCCCCCGGCTCTTTGCAGACAGGGAGAGAGACACACAGAGAGGGAGAGACACCCCAGCACCCAAGCTTTCCCCAGCTCTGTAGTGCCCCCATGTGGTGTGCCAGGGGCTCGAACCTGGGTCATTCCCACGGCCAAGCAGGTGCCCTGCTGGGTGAGCTGTCTCCCCAGTCCCGGCAGTGGGATCATTTCTCCTGTTTCGTTCAACCAGACAACCTGCACTTCTTGGAGTGCGACTAGTCCAGCTGCCCCGAAGCTGCCGCTCCTTGTCCCGGCTGGTCACCCCTTCTCCTCCTGATGCTCCTGCCAGCCCATGGCCCGCACCCTCTGTCACCCCTTGCCCCCAAGACCTGTCACTAGACTCTCGTCTCCTCTGTGCCAACTAGCTTGGTGCCACTCATCGCCGGCCCTGCTCTCTGCTACGCGAGGTTCTTACTGTCTTTCTGAAGGACCTCTGTGCCCACTGGTGACAAGGACCTTGGGTCTCATGAGTTCTGCCCCTAGACCACCTCCCCAGTGGCTCCTTGTGCCCACCCCCAGCCATGGGCACCCCGTGGGCACCAGTCACAGCATTCCTCCGTCCTTGAGCAGAGTGGCCACAGGCCCTTTGCATCTCCTCCTCCAAGACCAGGCCCATTACTTAGGTGGTCGTGGGTACTGGTCAGGGCTTTGAGGAGAGCGTTAGGGCCCCGTGCGGGCTGAGTGCTCTGGAGGCTGGGCCGGGAGAGACGTAGGGGAGGGGTGAGGGGTTTCAGATGGGGGTGGGCCTCATGCCCTTCTGTGTGGGGTGGTGCTGAGGGTGAACTCTGGGTGCTACGATCGATACACACAGGTGCAGAAGCACAAGTATGTACATGGAAGTGGGGAGGGCCCCAGGGAGCCATACCCGCCTGGGGACATGGTGGGGTTGGTGAGGGGGCTGGGAGGGCCCTCAGTTCAGGGGGCAGCAGAGGGTGGGAGTGGGGTGTGGGGGGCGGTGGGGACCTTTTGAACACATGTGGGCTGTGAGAAGTCAGATGAGACTTCATTCCGATGAAGGGGTGGGGGCAGGGAAGGGGTGTGGGCAGAGCAGGTGTCAAGGAAGCGCTGCCCCCCTGCGGAGGCGATGACTGACCTTCCTCGTGGAAGAGAAACCAAACACAACAAGCCAACCAACGGACAGTGAAAAGAGGAGTCCCCTTGCCCCCCACCCCTGGGTTCATCTGATTTTCTTCAGCCACCCCTCCAAGCAAGACCCCTGCACCCTCCCAAGCTCCTAGCCAAACCCCACCCGCCGCCTCCGGTGAAGGAATCCCCTCACCTGCTGCTCTGCACTTCCTGGGGGGGTAGGGGTGGGGGGTGGCAGACCCCTGTGTCCCCCTCCCTGCTGGCCCCTCACCAGCCTCCTAACTCCTAATTCCAGCTTCCCTCTGTCAACCAGGTGGCCGCCCCCAGTGGCTCTTTGGCTCGAGTTCCCCAAAGCCAACTGGTTGACCCATTAGAAGCAGCAAACCCCCCCCCCCCACCATCACCACCAAGAACCAGCAACCGGTCCCTCTCTCGAACCCGTCCCCACCTCCCTTCCCCGACCCCCTAACATCTCAGCGATGGACATACTAACACCGCATCGTTGGGTGTGCTTCTTAACCCCCCTTCCCTCCCCTCCTCTGTCGGACACCCCGTTGCCAACTTTGTGTGTGTTACTAACACGCTTCCAGACCCAGGGGAGCCGGGGACGGGGCAGGGCCAGGCGGGGCCAGGTATGAGTGAGGAAGCCAAACTAACCTTTCTGTCTCATCCGCGGAATGTCGGCCATCTCCGATCCTTGCTTGGTCCGGTTCTTTTGTTGTGCCTTTCTCTACTAACCCAGGTCTCATGAGGACACCAGGGCCCGGGTGGGAGGAAGGGGTTTGATGCGTGTGCGCATGAGTGTGTGTGAGCGTGTGTGAGCGTGTGTGTGTGTGTGTGTGTGTGTGTGTGTGAGCGTGTATGTGTGTGAGCGTGTATGTGTGTGAGCGTGTGAGCGTGTGTGTGTGTGTGTGTGTGTGTGTGTGTGTGTGTGTGTGAGTGCGCGCACGACCCCTTGCCCCCACCCCCTTCCTCGTTAAGATTCACTTTTCTGGAGGCAGACGAACCCCAGTCCTCATACCGGGGAGGGGGCGAGGGGCTGACAGAGACTCTTCCTCCAGCCTCGAGTTTCACAGGTGGTCATTTTTCTTTTTCTGTTCTTTTCCGTTCTGTTCTTTTGTGGTCGTCTCTGTTGTTTTTCGGACACCCCCTCCCCGCCCCCCTCCTCCGGCGCAGCACGCAGGGATTGGACACGCTATGGTAAACAAACTGCATTATCTGGTAGATATCACTCTAATTGTCTTACCGTTTGGTTTGCCGTGGGTTTTTTTCACTGTTCGATTCTCCCTCTTTTTTTTTTTTTTCTTTTGCTTTTCTTTCGTTTTGTTTGTTTCCTTTCCCTGCCCACTCCTCTTTGCTTTAGTTGCTCTTCTGGGTATTATTATTATGACTATTACTAGCACTGTTATTTGCACCCTGGAAGTCTGTCTTATTTTTTTGCTTCTCTCTGTAGATTTTCCCTCTCACTGCTTTCTGTCTTCCCTCTTCTTCCTTTCCTTGCTCTCTCTTCCCACCTCCTCTCTTTCACTCACTCTTTCTTTTACTGTTCCAAACTTGAATCCAAAAAGACAAAAAGGAGGCCAGGTGGTGGCACACCTTTCTGAATGCACACATTGCAGTGCACAAGGACTGGGGTTCAAGCCCACAGTCCCCACCTGCAGGGGGAAGCTTCAGGATTGGTGAAGCAGGGCTGCAGGTGTCTCTCTGTCTCTCCCCCCCTTCCCTCCTAAATGTCCTATCCAATAAAATGAGCTTTTAAAACAATCCCAAAGACAGAAAGGAAATGGGGCGTTTGGCCTGGCCCTCCCCACTAAGGGGCCTGGGAGCTGAGCCCACGTTCCGGCTCTGGTCCGGACCTGCTGGTGGCAGGCGCTTGTTTCTCTCACTTTGTTTTGTCTCCCACCCCCTCCCTACCTTGTTTTTATTTCCTTTTATTTCTTTTCTTTCCTGTTCTCCTGAAAATCCATGGAAAACGACATCCCATGATGCTCCACTCTGCTCACGTCAGCTCCCAGAAGGGCCCCTCGAGCTGGGGAGGGGGTCGGGGCCCGGGGGCGAGTCCCCTGCAGCAGCCAGCAGTCAGGGTCCCCGTGTGGGGCTGGGGGTGCGGTGCCACCTAGCGCCAGTCTGGAGCACCCCCAGATCACTCGCTCAGACCTTTTTATTTTCGGGGTGGGGTGTGGGGAGCTGCCTTAGGCTGGCTGCCGGGGGGAGCAGTGACCCCCGTTCTCCCCCCTCAGCCCCGAGGGTCCTGGTTCTGTCTCCCCACATTCTGCATGGCATGCGTGGCCCCCTCCCATCAGGGACAGTGCCCAGTGCCCCCTGCGCTCTGCTGCTCTGACTAACACTGTGTCTCACACTGTCTCCCCCCTGCGTCCCCCTCCTCTTGCCTCCTGCTCCCCGGCTGCCCCGCATGGCCTCACCCTGGCCGGGCGGGTTTCCTTCCCTGGGGAGGGGGGGTGGTGGGCAGAGGAGGCCCCGGGAGGGGGTGAGGCGGGGGTGAGGCGGGCCCTGTGTTTGGGCTCGGCTGCGGGAGTGGGAGTGTGCGTGTCAGCTCAGCTGCTGTGTGCTGGCGTGTGGGCGCGGCTGTGTGTAAATGTTGGTGCGACATTTAGGAGGTGACACTGGGACACGGTGCGTGTGGGTGCAGCTGGCCATCCCCCTCCTTCCCCTCCCCTGGGGATCCCGCCCGCCTGCGGGGGTCTGGCTCCGCCTCACGGGTGGGTTACTCATCGGCTATTAATAAAGCAGTGGGCCGATGTGGCTGCTGGCGCTGCTGGGGGACCCGCAGCCCCCCCCAGCACCTCCACGCCCGGGCTGCCGCATTGACCGCAACTTGGCAGCTGCTCGCGGGGGAGCTGCATCCGTGGACAGCCTGAAGCTGTAGGGTCCCGTGGTGGCTCTGTCCTATGCCTTGTCCCGGAGCCTCTGCCATCCCAGCCCTGTCTGACCCGGGACCCCCGCCCGCCACGCCCAGTCAGACGGAGCCACCGGTGGTGTCGTCGTCCCCCCCCCCCCCCCCCCTGCCACAGTGGCATCCTCAGGTCAGGCCCCATCTCTGAGCCCCTGCCTGGCGCTGAGGAATTGATGCTTTTCTTGCCTTTTGTTTCCTTTTTTTTTATTATTTAAAAAAATATTCTATTTTTAAAGATATTTAATTATTACTGGGTAGAGACAGAAAGAAATAGAGTAGGAGGGAGGGAGAGAGACAGAGAGAGACCCGCAGCCCTGCTTTACCGCTCATGAAGCTTTCCCCCCTCCAGGTGGGGACCTGGGGCTCAAACCTGGGTCCTTGTGCACCGGAGCATGTGCGCCTCACCAGGAACACACTGCTCAGCCTCTCGGGCAGCTGCTCTTTATAGAAATCCACTTGGCAATGGCTAGGGAGATAGTGTAGTGTCTATGCAAACAGACTTTCCTGCCTGAGGCCTCTGGGTGCCAGATTCAATCCTCATCACCGCTATGAGCCAGAGCTGAGCAGAAAGAGAGAGAGAAAGAGAGAGAGAGAGAGAGAGAGAGAAAGAAAGAAAGAAAGAAAGAAAGAAAGAAAGAAAGACAAAGCCAGGGTCAGCTAGCCCGAGGACAGGAGGGCGGTGGGTGCACCTGAGGGGTCCCCCCCAGATCCTGGGCAGGCTACTGGAGTCTAGACCCTGCCCTGGCCCCTCCATGGAGTCAGGGCAGAGGTCATGGAGGGGGATGGGGTGAAGGCCTCTGCAGAGCAGAGGGAATCCTAATTGTATTAAGCCTTATAAGGCACTGACTGACTGCTGGGTTTACAGGGCGGGGATGTTTTGCAAGCGAGGTGCCCTCCCTGAGCAGACTCTGGAGAACACAGCCTCCCTGGCCTCACTGCGCAGCCTTGTTAGGAACAACTCCCAGAATAACTGTGGAGCTGGGCTGCCCCAGAGGGGAGGGGAGGGGAGGGGAGGGGAGGGGAGAAGAGGGGAGAAGAGGGGAGAAGAGGGGAGAAGAGAGGAGAGAAGGGAAGGGAAGGGGGAGGGGAGTGGAGAAGAGAGGAGGGGAGAGGAGAGGAGGAGGGGAGAGAAGAGAGGAGAGGAGGGGAGGATAGAGGAGAGAAGAAAGGAGGGGAGAGGAGAGGAGAGGAGGGGAGGATAGAGAAGAGAGGAGAGGAGGCGAGGGAAGGGGAGAAGAGATGAGAGGTGGAGAGGGGAGGAGAGGGAAGGAGAGGAGAGGAGAAGAGAGAAGAAGAGGGGAGAGGAGAGGGGTCAGGGGAGAGGAGAGAAGAGAGGAGAGGAGAGGAGGGAGAGGAGAGGAGAGGAGAGGAGGGAGAGGAGAGGAAGGAATGGGGAGAGGAGAGGAGAGGAGAGGAGGGAGAGGAGAGGAGAAGAGAGGAGAGGAGAAGAGAGGAGAGGAAGGAATGGGGAGAGGAGAGGAGAGGAGAGGAGGGAGAGGAGAGGAGAAGAGAGGAGAGGAGAAGAGAGGAGAGGAAGGAATGGGGAGAGGAGAGGAGAGGAGGGAGAGGAGAGGAGAAGAGAGGAGAGGAGAAGAGAGGAGAGGAAGGAATGGGGAGAGGAGAGGAGAGGAGGGAGAGGAGAGGAGAAGAGAGGAGAGGAGAAGAGAGGAGAGGAAGGAATGGGGAGAGGAGAGGAGAGGAGAGGAGGGAGAGGAGAGGAGAAGAGAGGAGAGGAGAAGAGAGGAGAGGAAGGAATGGGGAGAGGAGAGGAGAGGAGAGGAGGGAGAGGAGAGGAGAAGAGAGGAGAGGAAGGAATGGGGAGAGGAGAGGGGAGGAGGAGGCCCTCCGTCAGGTGCCTGCCGGCCCCCACTGGCCGCCTCAAGGCTGCAAGGACCAGGCCCAGGTTCAGCCCTGCCAGCCCAGGATGGGGCTCCGAGAACAGGGTGCCCTCAGCTGGCACTAGGTGGAGTGTGTCCCGTCCCCGTCCCTGTCCCTGTCCCCGTCCCTGTCCAGGGGTATGCTGAGCTGAGCTCCTCCTGGGGGCAGTGGGGGGTGCGGAGCCCAGAGACAGCCGGCCCAGGAGCTTGGGCTGGGGGTTGGCAGCTGACGGAGCCTGGCTGCAGACTTCGTGGCTGTTTAGATAGGCCATGGGCCTCTCACGTGTTTGTTTCCTTACTTCCTTGTCTCCATGGCTGTGGCTGGGACCCCACACCTGCAAGGCTCCGTAGCCCCTGGCAGGTTTTTTACTTATTTATTTTTAATAAAGAGAAACAGAGACAGAGAGACACTGTAGTACCACCTCAGCTGTGGTGAAGCCTTTCCGTGTGTGCTCCCACTAGTGGCCGGGGGCTCAAGGCGTGGTCGCGCTCAAGCCGGGGTCGCCACACACGGTAAAACGCACACACCACCAGGTGAACCACCACCTGTCTCCCATTAAACATAACTTAAATTTTTTATTATCCTTATTTATTTATTAGAGACAGCCAGAAATTGAAAAGGAAGGGGCTTTCTCCCCTGCAGGTGGGGACTGGGGGTTTGAACCTGGGTCCTTGCTCATTGTAACATGTGCACTCTACCAGGTGCACCACCACCCGGCCCCCAAAATATTAATTTTTGCCAGCAGAGTTGTCACCATTCCTAGCAGACTTCTCTCTCTCTCTTGTGAGAGGCAGAGAGCAGTAGGGAGAGAGAGAGGGAGAGAGAGAGGGAGAGAGAGAGAGGAGCAACACTTGCCACACTCCTCCACTGCTCGTGAAACTTCTCTCCTGCAGGTGGGATGCTGGGCCTTGAACCTGGTAATGTGTGTGCTCTGCACCACCACCCAGCACCTACGCTTCTGCATTTTTATTTATTTTATTTATTTATTTATTTTTTAATATTTATTTTATTTATTCCCTTTTGTTGCCCTTGTTGTTTTATTGTTGTAGTTATTATTGTTGTTGTCGTTGTTGGATAGGACAGAGAGAAATGGAGAGAGGAGGGGAAGATAGAGAGGGGGAGAGAAAGACAGACACCTGCAGACCAGCTTCACCGCCTGTGAAGCGACTCCCCTGCAGGTGGGGAGTCGGGGTTCGAACCGGGATCCTTATGCCGGTCCTTGTGCTTTGCGCCACCTGCGCTTAACCCGCTGCGCTACAGCCCGACTCCCCGCTTCTGCATTTTTAAATCGGATTCCAACTCCACGGAGAACCAGAGCACAGGTAGCAGCAGACAGAGATGACTGGGGCCTGGGCCATCCAGACGCTTAGCCTCCCAGCCAGCCGTAAAGAGGCCGGTGCCCACTCCAGGGACCCCAGCCAACCTGGGGCAAGTGGGTCTGCGGACGGTGAGAGCCAGGGAGATAGTTCTGGAAAGTGGGAGAGGCTGTCGGAGGACGGGGCTTCCCAGCGAGCCTCCCTCTCAGCCCCAACCTACCCATCCCAGAAGTCACCGTGTGGGCAAGGTCACATCCCGAGTGGCTGGAGCCCCATACCCGGGAGAGCAGCCTCTGCCAACCTATTCCTAACCTCTTCTGGACCCCTGGGCCCCTGGGCAACCTGCAGACAGCAGTGGACTCGGGACAGAACCGGCCAGTGGGGCGGACAGACACACAGAGTCCACCAGCTTGCAGCTGACCCCTGACTTCAGTGCCCTCGGGACAGCAGGCCTTGCCCACAGCCTCAGGGCGCTCCAGCGCTTTGCCCGGGGCGGGGTACATGGGGCAGTGGAAGATGTGTCATCCCCCTGCAGCCCCTCTGAGTTGCCCCCATCCTGGGGTGGGCGCTTCACCCCTGTGGTGCCTGCCCAGCCCCCTTGCCCCCTTCCAGGTGGGTGAGGCTCTCAGGGGGCAGGCCTTGGTATCCCTCCTTCAAGCCTGACACCCTGCGGAGCCCCTGAGGTCCTGGGGCCAGGAAGGTTGCTGCCTGAAGCAGAGCAGAGGGGGTCGCGTGTATGTGTGTGTGTGTATGCGTGTGTGCGCATGTGTGCGTGTGTGTACATGTGTGTGTGCGTGCGTGTTTGCGTGTTAGCGTGCGTGTGTGCGTGTGAGTGTGTGAGCTGAGCCGCCCGCCCTCAGGCTGTGAGCCTAGAGTCTGGGGAGCCCTGGTGAGGATGGCCTCTTGGGGTCCCACCTGACTTCCTTCTCTGTCTCAGTCACCACTGTCTGTTCTGGGGGGCTCCCCTCTCCTCCTCTACTGGAAGGAAGCTTCTCTCTGCACCCCTGCAGCCCTGCCTCCATCTCTGCCTCCCCGCCCCTGCATGCCTTCTCCCCCACGGCCACCCCCCCAGCTGTCTAACCCACACGTGTTGGCTGCTCAGTGTCGCATGTGCCCCCCCATGCCTCCTCCCCCGCCGGCCCCCACCCCTTCCAGAAGCTGTGGGGGGGGTTGGGGGCAGGGGCATCACGGACCCCCAGGGTGGAGGGGGACAGGGGCCAATGACTCCCCTGTTTCCTGCTTTTTTTTTTTTTACTAACGAACCTGTCATTTTTGTGTCTGACTTTGATTTCTCGGGGGAACAGTCGGGGTTACTAATCCGTCATCTCCCTCCGAGCCTTCCCCAGACAGAGACCCCCTCCCCGTCGCCCGGTACCCGTCCCCCTTTGCCCCCTTGCCCCTGTCCCTCCTGCTGACCCCCCCTCATGTTATCCCGTCTCCTGCCACCTTTTCCCCCCACCCTCTGAGCTGGGGTCCCCCTGAGACCAGCCAGCTGTGAACCGAGGCCACAGCAGGGAGCCAGGCAGCTCTTCTCCAGCTAGGGGGTGGAGGGCACCCCAGGACACATAGGGCTGGTCCCCTGTGTGGCCAGAATGGAGGGGGGGAGGGTCCCAACCCCCAGTCAGGTGCCCCCAGTTGGGAGAGGGAAGTCCAGTGGGCTGGGTGGGGGAGGGGACGAGGAGGCCCCAGGGGTGGGGCTGGACACCAGAGAGCCTCTGCCCTTGGGGCTGGGCCCCTCACCTGCATGCATATTGGGGGTATCCAGCTCAGCACAGGCCGCTCTGTCCCCGAAACCCCCTCCAAGACCAATGAGGTTGCAGGGGTCACCTTGGTCACCAGGCGGCTGGTCACCCCTACTGACCAGGATGCCTCCCCCCACCCAACAGTGCTGGGGTGAGGGTTACAAGGACCCCGAGGCTGGGGCCACCCGGGAACGCTAAGGGGAATAGCTGTAGGCTCAGGGGTCAGTCAGCGGGGCAGTCCTGGTCTCTAAGTACTTAGATACTTAGTATCTAAGGCTGGCTGCCCCTGGGAGGCCCCCTTCCCTCCCCCTACCCCATCATCCCTTGTCCGGTCCCTGCCCCTTCACCCTGCCACCTCTCCCCTTCCTCTGCCCCCCATGTCCCCTCTGCCCGGCTAATCTTGTTTGCATGTTTCTGTGACTAATCTGTAGACCTCCCCCTCCCCACCCGCCCCTCCCTACCTCCCAGGCTCCGGGAAGAAGAAATGAACCCTAACCACCAGCCCTCCCCTCAAAACAGGACTCAGAAGCTTTCACACTGTCCCCCTATCCACAGAGACCAACCATTCCCCCGTCCCTGCACACAGTCCCCCACGAGCACAAGGTTTGATGGTTCCCAGGAGAGATTCCTCAGTACCCTGCCCCCAACTCATGGTGAGGCTCAGGCCCAGCACAGAGAGCAGAGAGGGGCGCCCAGGTTCTGCCCACACTCCTTAGGGGTTCCTAATACCCCCCCATACCATTGGAATTCCGAGTCTAGTCGCTGGAATATGGTTGGAGGCCGGTACATATGGAATGGGGGAGCACCACACAGAACTGGGAGACCCCCCTTCTCTGCCTGACTAGGAGAGACTGAAGTAGGTTTGGGGGACAGGAAGTGGGCATCAGCTTCCTGAGGACCTCCCAGGGAAGCCGCCCCCATTCCAGCTGGCTATCCTTCCTAGAGGCTCATGGATGCCCCCAGTCATGGGTCTGACCCCCACAATCTCATGGGGCTTCTGGAGCCCTTGTGATCTGCTCTTAGGGATAGACTTGACCCGGATGGAGGGTGTGGGGGGAGAGTCCCCAGTGACTTGTCCTATCCCCCCCATTTGCTGGCTCTGGCCCTCAGCCAGACCCTCAGTCTCAGGTACACCCTGCTCCCTGCCCCCGCCCCAAGTAATAGAGAAGGCAGTGACCCCGTGACCCAGCTGAGGCAGGTGGGTCCTCAGGAGGCGTAGAGTCTCCCCGACCCTGCGTCCTTGCTCTCACCACCCCCTCCCAGCTAAACCTGATTCCCCACCTCAGCTTCCCCAAGGGAGAACAGATGAGAGGGAGGAACAGAACCGTGTGCACCCCCACACCAGGACCTGGCCTGGGCACTTGAGCCCCACGAGTGGGGAGTTTGGGCTTTGGGGGCAGGCCCCACTCACCTGCAACCATCAAACCTTGTGCTGCCTCCTTTCCGGTCCCCCTCCCGCGCCCTCCACTGTTCCTCCTCCTGGACAAGCAGACATAAAAATGGGGGCCCCCTCCCCCTCGGCCCCCCGGCTCCTCCCTGGCCCAGCCTGCGGCTCCGCCCCAGGGTTGATGCGAGTTGTCTCCTTGTCTCCCCCGTCCCTCCCCGGGCTGGGCAGGTGACCATCTCTGTGGACGGCATCCTGACCACCACGGGCTACACGCAGGAGGACTACACCATGCTGGGCTCAGACGACTTCTTCTACATCGGGGGCAGCCCCAACACGGCCGACCTGCCGGGCTCTCCCGTCAGCAACAACTTCATGGGCTGCCTCAAGGACGTGAGTGTGGGGCCTGGGTGGAGTACCCCCTTCAAGACCTAAGGCCTGGACTGCAGAGGTAGCCCAAGCTCGAGGCCCCGGGTTCAAGTCCTGGCACCTCTTGGGAGCATCACGGCTCTGTGGATGTCGGAGCAGCATTGTGGTGTTTCTCTGTGATTGTATTTATTTATTGACGAGAAAGATAGCAGTAGAGAAAGAACCAGACGTCACTCTGGTACATGTGCTGCTGGGGATCAAACTTAGGACCTCATGTTTGACAGTCTAATGCTTTATCCACTGCGCCACCTCCCAGACCACCCATGGTGTTTCTCATTTTTTTTGCCTCCAGGCCAGCACTACAAATCCACTG
Source organism: Erinaceus europaeus (assembly GCF_950295315.1). Classification (NCBI taxonomy): domain Eukaryota; kingdom Metazoa; phylum Chordata; class Mammalia; order Eulipotyphla; family Erinaceidae; genus Erinaceus; species Erinaceus europaeus. The sequence goes on from NC_080178.1 coordinate 4,605,565, forward strand.
CACCTGGCGGCCATTTTTTCCACTTTTATTGGATAGGCCAGAGAGAAATTGAGAGAGATGGGGAGATAGAGAAGGAGAGAGACACAGACACCTGCAGACCTGCTTCACCGCCTGGGAAGTGACTCCCCTGCAGGTGGGGAGCCGGGGGCTCGAACCAGGATCCTTCCACTGGCCCATGTGCATCTCTGTTTCTCTGTCCTATCCAACATCGATGACATCAATAACAACAATAATAGCTACAACTAAAGCAAGGGCAACAAAAGAGAACAAATAAATAAATATTTTTTAAAAAAGATTTATTGGGAGTCAGGCGGTAGCGCAGCAAGTTAAGCGCAGGTGGCACGAAGCACAAGGACCGGCGTAAGGATCCCGGTTCGAGCCCCCAGCTCCCCACCTGCAGGGGAGTCGCTTCACAGGCAGTGAAGCAGGTGTCTGTCTTTCTCTCCCCCTCTGTCTTCCCCTCCTCTCTCCATTTCTCTCTGTCGTATCCAACAACAACAATAATAACAACAACGATAAACAACAAGAGCAACAAAAGGGGAAAAACAGCCTCCAGGAGTAGTGGATTTGTAGTGCAGGCACCGAGCCCCAGCAATAACCCTGGAGGCAAAACAAACAAACATCTTGGGGGGTCGGGCAGTAGTGCAGCGGGATAAGCATGCATGGCACAAACAACAAGCACCAGTGTGAGCATCCCCACCTGCAGAGGGTCGCCTCACGGGCGGTGAAGCAGGTCTGCAGGTGTCTGTCTTTCTCGCCCCCTCTCTGTCTTCCCCTCCTCTCTTCATTTCTCTCTGTCCTATCCAACAACATTTACAACAACGATAACAGCAACAAGGGCAACATAAATGGGAAAAGTGGCCTCCAGGAGCAGTGGATTCATAGTGCAGGCACCGAGCCCCAGTGGTAACCCTGGAGGCAAAAAAAGGGGGGGGCATCGGGCAGTATCGCATCATATTAAGCGCAGGTGGCACAAAGCACAAGGACTGGTGTAAGGATCCTGGTTCAAGCCCCCGGCTCCCCAACTGCAAGGGAGTCACTTCACAGGCAGTGAAGCAAGTCTGTAGGTGTCTATTTCTCCCGTCTCTGTCTTCCCCTCCTCTCTCCAATTCTCTTTGTCCTATCCAACGACGACGACACCAGTAACAAGAATAATAACTACGACAATAAAAAATAAGGGCAACAAAAGGGAATAAATAAATATTTCTAAAAAATCCTTTTGGGGGGCAGGGGTAGATAGCATAATGGTTATGCAAATAGACTCCCATGCCAGAGGCTCCAAAGTCCCAGGCTCAATCCCCTGCACCATCGTAAGCCAGAGCTGAGCAGTGCTCTGGTAAAAATAAAAAATATATATCCTTTTTTTTTTTTTCCCTCCAGGGTTATTGCTGGGCTCGGTGCCTGCACCATGAATCCACTGCTCCTGGAGGCCATTTTTTCCCCCTTTTGTTGCCCTTGTTGTTGTAGCCTCGTTGTGGTTATTATTATTGCCATTGTTGATGTTGTTTGTTGTTGGATAGGACAGAGAGAAATGGAGAGAGGAGGGGAAGACAGAGAGGGGGAGAGAAAGACAGACACCTGCAGACCTGCTTCACCGCCTGTGAAGCGACTCCCCTGCAGGTGGGGAGCCGGGGGCTCGAACCGGGATCCTTACACGGGTCCTTGCACTTTGCGCCATGTGCACCTAACCCACTGCGCCACTGCCCGACCCCCCAAAATTCTTTTTTTTTTTTTTAATGTGGTGGCAGGACATGAACTCAGAGCCTCACTGATCAACCTCCCTGGCCCAGTCTTCCTCCCTTCCTTACTTCTTTATTGAAAATTTCTTTAAAAACATTTTTATTTTGGATAGAGACAGAGAGTTGAGAAGAAAGGGGGAGAGAGAGAGACCTGCAGCACTGCTTCACCACTTATGAGGCTTCCCCTTTGCAGATGGAGAGCAGGGGCTTGAACCTAGGTCCTTTCACACTGGAATTGTGAGACCAACCATGTGCACCACCACACAGCCCCCTTCCTTCCTTATTTCTTTTCTTTAAAAAAAAATTTTTTTTTAGATTTATTTATTCCCTTTTGTTGCCTTTGTTGTTTTATTGTTGTTATTGATGTTGTCATTGTTGAATAGGACAGAGAGAAATGGAGAGAGGAGGGGAAGACAGAGAGGGGGAGAGAAAGACAGACACCTGCAGACCTGCTTCACCGCCTGTGAAGCGACTCCCCTGCAGGTGGGGAGCCGGGGCTCGAACTGGGTTCCTTACGCCGGTCCGCTTAACTGGCTGCGCTACTGCCGGGCTCCCTCCTTCCTTATTTCTTTGACGATTCATCTCAATGACAAAGAGCCAGAGAAACCAGAGCCCTGTGTAGCTCTGGCGTCCGGTGACGCCGAGGGCTGAACCCAGGACCTCCAGGCCTCAGACCTGGCCTGCGACCGCTGTCCGGGCTCCCAGCCGCTTGCTGTTTATCTGGGAGAGGAGTGGAGAAGTGGTCTGGGAGGTGGCTAAGGCACTGGACTCTGAGTTTGATCCCCGGCAGCCCATGTACCAGAGTGATGTCTGCATCTTTCTCTCTCTTCTCCTATCCTTCCCATTGATAAATAAATAAAAATCTTTTGAGAGAGAGCGAGAGCGAGAGGGAGACTGCCGGCCCCGGCTGTGGGGCTGTCCGGAGGCAGCCTCGAACCCCCAGCCTCTTGTCCGCCCTGCCGCCCCCCCCAGGTTGTCTACAAGAACAACGACTTCAGGCTGGAGCTCTCCCGCCTGGCCAAGGAAGGGGACCCCAAGATGAAGCTGCAGGGGGACCTGTCGTTCCGCTGCGAGGACGTGGCGGCGCTGGACCCCGTGACCTTCGAGAGCCCCGAGGCCTTCATGGCGCTGCCCCGCTGGAGCGCCAAGCGCACGGGCTCCATCTCCCTGGACTTCCGCACCACCGAGCCGCACGGGCTGCTGCTCTTCGGCCAGGGCCGCCGGGGGGGCGCGGGGGGCCCCGGCTCCGTGCCGCGCGCCGACTACTTCGCCATGGAGCTGTTGGACGGCTACCTCTACCTGCTGCTGGACATGGGCTCGGGCGGCATCAAGCTGCGCGCCTCCAGCCGCAAGGTCAACGACGGCGAGTGGTGCCACGTGGACTTCCAGAGGGATGGGCGCAAAGGTCAGGGCCGCCCCGGGACACCTCCTCGGCCCCCACCTTCCTGGGGGGCCCACACCCTCGGGACCCCTGCAAGACCCCTGTGGGAAGTCCCAGCACAGTGATGGGAGCGTGAGCTCGGGGCTGCACAGCAGAGCAGATTTCCCGCTCTCCTTTTTTTAAAAAAAATTTTAAACTTTTTAAAATATTTATATTTATTTATTTTCCCCTTTTTGCCCTTACTGTCTTTTTGTTGTTGTTATTGTTGTTGTTGATGTCGTCATTGTTGGATAGGACAGAGACAAATGGAGAGAGGAGGGGAAAACGGGGAGAGAAAGACAGACACCTGCAGACCTGCTTCACCACCTGTGAAGTGACTCCCCTGCAGGTGGGGAGCCGGGGGCTCAAACCGGGATCCTTACGCAGGTCCTTGTGCTTCGCACCACCTGCGCTTAACCCACTGCACTACCGCCCGACTCCCTTTTTAAAAAAATATTTATTTATTCCCTTTTGTTGCCCTTTTTTAAAAATTGTAGTTGTTGTTATTGATGTCGTTGTTGGATAGGACAGAGAGAAATGGAGAGAGGAGGGGAAGACAGAGAGGAGGAGAGAAAGACAGACACCTGCAGACCTGCTTCATCGCCTGTGAAGCGACTCCCCTGCAGGTGGGGAGCTGGGGGCTCAAACTGGGATCCTTATGCCTTGTGCTTCACACCACTTGCGCTTAACCCACTGCACTACCACTTGACTCCCTTTTTAAAAAAAAAATACTTATTTTATTTATTTATTCCCTTTTGTTGTCCTTGTCGTTTTATTGTTGTAGTTATTATTGTTGTTATCGTTGTTGGATAGGACAGAGAGAAATGGAGAGAGGAGGGGAAGACAGAGAGGAGGAGAGAAAGACAGACCCCTGCAGACCTGCTTCACCGCCTGTGAAGCGACTCCCCTGCAGGTGGGGAGCCGGGGGCTCGAACCAGGATTCTTAAACCTGTCCTTGCATTTCGTGCCAAGTGCGCTCAACCCGCTGTGCTACCGCCAGACTCCCCAGACTCCCACTCTCCTTATTTGTGTTTATTATTCTTAGAGACAAGCAGCAGAGAAGAGAAGGAAACAGAGAGAGGGGGAGAAAGACTATAGCACCAAAGCCTTCTTCAGCATGACCCGACCCTGAGTCTCACATTGCATCGCAGTGCAAATCACGGGGGCAGGGAAGGTTGTGCACTGGGTAGGGAGTCCTCCCCGCCATGCACACATCCTGGGTTCGAGCCCCGGTACCATGGGGAGACACAAAGGCCACAGGATAGCTCCCGGCCTCACAGGTGCGTAGCGCTGCTGAGTGGGCTTCCTTGCCTGAATAATAATAGTTATCATTACTATTATTATATTAGTGATTTACAAAATTATAAACTAATAGGCTTACAGTTCTACACTATTCCCACCACCAGAGTTCTATGCCCCTTCTGATTTATTTATTTTTATTTTTTACTTTTTTGTCTCCAGGGTTATTGCTGGGGCTCAGTGCCTGCACTATGAATACACTGCTCCTGGAGGCCATTTTTTCCCTTTTGTTGCCCTTGTTGTTGTGCTTGTTGTAGTTGTTATTGTTGTCATAGCTGTTGTTGTTTGTTGGATAGGACAGAGAGAGGAGGGGAAGACTGAGAGGGGGAGAGAAAGACAGACACCTGCAGACCTGCTTCACCGCCTGTGAAGCGACTCCCCTGCAGGTGTTGAGCCGGCGGCTCCAGCTGGGATCCTTACGCCGGTCCTTGTGCTTTGCACCACGTGTGCTTAACCCACTGCGCTACCGCCCGACCCCTTTTATTTTTATTTCTATTCGTATTTTTTAAAACCATCAGGGTTATTGTTGGGGCTTGGTGTCAGCATATCAGACCCACTGCTTCTGACAGCCAATTTTACCTATTCCCCCCCCTTTCTATTTCATTTGCTAAGACATAGAGAGATTGAATGGGAGGGGGAGATAAAGAGGGAGAAAGAGAGACACTCGCAGCCATGCATCGCCACTTGTGAAGTCCTTCCACCCCCATCAGTGGGGAGCGGGGGCTCAAACCCAGGCCCTCATGTATGGCAGGTGCACCACCATCTAGTCCCATTATTTATTTTACTTTAAAACAATTTTAATCTTTATTTATTTATTGGATAGAGACAGCCAGAAATCAAGAGGGTAGGGGGAGGAAGAGAGACACCTGCAGCCCTGCTTCACCACTTGCAAAGCTTTCCCCCTGCAGGTGGGAACTTGGGTCTCGAACCCAGGTCCTTGCACGTTGTAACGTGCTCTCAACCAGGTGTGCCACCACCCAGCCCGCTATTTTTTTTTATTCTGTATGCTTAAAGAGAAAGAGAGGAGAGCAGCGAGAGACACCACAGCACCACTCCACCATTCACGCTGCTCCCGTGTGGTGCTGGGATTGAACCCAGGGCCTCACACACTGTAAAGGGTGCGCTCTTTCCTGAGCGGCCTCCCAGCCACTCACTCAACCAACACTAAGAGCGCCTGTGTGCCGGGAGTGAGCTCACAGCCGCTGGGCTCTGGGTGCGACCCCCACCCCTACCCCCACTCACCTGCGACCTCGAGATTTCTAGCATGATGAGGCAGGCGGGCTTGAACCCTGGTCAGTGGAGTTCCCACTCCCCCCTCCCTTTCCCTTGCCCCATCCTCTGGTATCCTCCTTACCCCTCTCCACCTCTCCAGAACCTGAAGAACTGTCGGGGGGGGGGAAGAGGGAGAGGGAGAGGGAGAGGGAGAGGGAGAGGGAGAGGGAGAGGGAGAGGGAGAGGGAGAGGGAGAGGGAGAGGGAGAGGGAGAGGGAGAGCGGTGTGATGCAGATGAGAATGGACGCCTCCAATTAAAGTGCTTCTGTGGTCAGCCCAGCTGCCTGCTTCCAACTGTGGCAGAATGAGGCCTTCAGGGCTGGGGAGGGCATCCTCCCCCCACCCCCCAGGGCCCATGACTCCCACCCGCAGTGCTCTCTGAGCAGCCACCCCCAGGTGTCCTCGTCCCTGATGACATCCCTCTCACTCAACATTATTTATTACACAGGACAGAAGAGACTGGGGGGGGGGGGAGGGAAATAGTGAGAGAGAAAGGGGCCAGGCGGTAGCGCAGCTGGTTAAGCGCACACACTACAGTGCTCAAGGACTCGAGTTCAGACCCCTGGTCCCCACCTGCAGTGGGAAAGCTTTACAGGGGGTGACGCAGTGCAGCAGGCGTCTCTCTGTCTCTTTCTCTCTGTATCTCTCCTCCGCTCTCCATTTCTCTCTGTCTCTGTCTCTAATAAATAAATTTTAAAGAGATATAAAGGGGAAGAGCGACACCTGCAGACCTGCTTCACCACTCCTGAAGCAGGTAGGCAGCGGGGGCTCGAACCCAGGTCCTTATTTTTTATTTTTAATTATCTTTATTTATCAACTGAATAGAGACCGTCAGAAAGCAAGAGAGAGTGGGGAGATACAGAGACAGTGAGACACCTGCAGCACTACTTCACTACTCCCAACACTTTGCTCCTGTAGGCAGGGACCAGGGGCTTGAACCCGGGTCCTTGCACATTGTAATTTGTGTGCTCAACAAGGTGCACCACCACCTGCCCCCCATTTTAAAAAAAGATTTTATTTATTTATTCGCAAAGAAAATAGGAGAGAGACACACACAGAGAGAGAGAAGCAGACATCACTGTGGTGCACATGCTGCTTGGGGATTGAACTCAGGACCTCACCCTGGAGAGTGCTTTATTCACTGCGCCACCTCCTGGAACACAATTGTTCAACATTTCTATATTTACTTGTTTGATAGGACAGCGAGAAATTAAGAGGGGGAAAGGGAGATAGAGAAGGCGAGTAAGCTGATTTTGAATGTGGTGCTGGGGGGCACCCAGCACCCCAGGCAAGCAGGACATGGCGTCTGCAGCCTCCCTGGCCCCCTTCGTTGTGCTCAGTCTTATTCTCTGCAATCGTTCATTCACTGTAAAAACAGTGGTGCTGGGGATTGAACCTGTGGCCACTGGAGCCTCAGACATGCTAAGCTGCCTCCCCACCCTTGTTTATTGAGAGAGAGAAAGAGAGAGGAGAGGAAGACCGAGAGAAAGCACAGTCTGTAGCAGCTCGACTTCACCAGCCATGTGGTGCTGGGACTTGAACCCAGGGCCTTACATGTAGCATGGCGTGCACTCTGCTGGGTGGGCTAGCTCCTGGCCCTGGCCTCTCTGTGATCACATACATATGGAACGATAGATCACACACATATCTAATTGGCCATTTTTGCCATTCCAAGTGTCCAGTTCTTATTTATTTATTTATTTCCTTTTGTTGCCCTTGTTTTATTATTGTAGTTATTATTGTTTTTGTTGTCGCTGTTGGATTGGACAGAGAGAAATGGAGAGAGGAGGGGAAGACAGAGAGGGGGAGAGAAAGATAGACACTTGTAGACCTGTTTCACCACCTGTAAATTGACTCCCCTGCAGGTGGGGAGCTGGGGGCTCGAACTGGGATCCGATCCATGTGCTCTTAACCCGCTCACTACCGCCCACACTCATGTCCAGTTCTGTGTGTCTGCATTCCCCACCCCACCTCCAGAACACCTCATCTGCCCTGGCTGAACTGTCTCTGTGAAAACGTCAGCAGTTTCCACGAAAAAAAAAGTGGTTCTTCTACTTCTGAGAACAAGGAAGCCAACTTTTCAAAAAGATTCCCCCCCCTTTTTTTTTTTTTTACAAAATGTTTTGTTTATTTACTATTGGATAGAGATAGAAATTGAGGGGGGAGGGGGAGAGAGGGAGAGAGCCAGAGAGACACCTGCAGCCCTGCTTCAGCACTCATGAAGCTTTCCCCTTATAGGTGGGGACCAGGGGCTTGAACCTGGGTTCTTGAGCACTGCAGTGTGTGCATTTAGCCAGGTGTGCCACCGCCTGGCCTCTGTATAAAGGTTTCTTTACTTATTTTTGTGAGAGGGAGAGAGAAGGTGAGAGCAAGCCCAGGACAGTGCTCAGCTCCAGCACATGCAGTGCTGGAGATTGAACCTGGGGCCTCAGGCATGCAAGTCCTAGGCACCATCTTTACACCCGGGAGGTTGGGTGGAAACATTCTGAGGGTGAGAGGCCCCATCTGCTCTCCCCACTCTCCCCATTTCTGTCCCAGGCACCCCCTGTCCACACCCCCCCATCTCTCCCTACCCCTCTGGCTGACTTCTTCCTAGGCTGGAGGAAGGAGAAAAGGGGGTTGAGTATTTCGGAGGAGTCAAGCCTCTCCTGCCAAGCCTGCTCCCTCCACAGCACCGTCTCTCCGCATGGGGCTCAGACGGCCCACCCAGGCTCCATACACGATGCACCCCAGCCACCCCCAGACCTGGTCTTTCTCCTTCTACCCACTGGACCCTCACACGTGTGTGATTTCAGTATCCCCAGCAGACTTTCCCCTCTTTTTAATCCCAGATAGAGACAGAGTGGGAGGGGCAGAGGGAGAGAGAGAAGGAGAGACACCACAGCTCTGTTCTTGGAGCTTCCACTGGTGCCAAGAGTGGCACTCCCCTGTGATGGCCCGGGGTTTGAACCCAGGGCCTTACACATAGCATGGCGTGCACGCAGGGTAAAGTGTGAGCTCTGTTGGGAACACTGTCTCCTGCTAGTCCTCATTCCAGTGTCTACAATATATTTATTATTTCCCTTCATGAGAGAAAGCATTGCTCAGCTCAGTTCAGTTCTTTTATTTTATTTGTTTATTATTGGATAGAGACAGAGAGAAATTGAGAGAGGAGGGGGAGGTAGAGAGGGAGAGAAACAGAGAGACAGACACCTGCAGCCCTGCTTCACCACCTGTGAAGCTTTCCCTCTGCAGGTGGGGACCAGGGGCTTGAACCTGGGTTCTTGTGCACTATAATGTGTGTGCTTAACCAGGCAGGCGCACCACCGCCTGGCCCCTCAGCTCAGTTCTTTGAATTCTTTTAAACTTTGACAAAACAGAGAAATTGAAAGGGAGAAGGAGAGAGAGAGAGAGAGAGAGAGAGACACCTGCAGTCCTGCTTCACCTCTCCTGAAGCTTTCCTCTTGCAGGTGGGCACCAGGGGCCTTGTGCATGGTAACATGTGCACTTAACCAGGTGCACCGCTGCCGGACCCTCTGCTCAGTTTATTTATTTAATGAGTGAGACAGAAATCCAGAGAGAAGACAGGCACAGCCTCTCCTCACCATCTACGGAGTTCCACTCATCTTGTCTTTTGCTCACACGTGGTGCCGGGGATCAAACCCAGGGCCTCCCGCAGGCAAAGCAGGTACACAGCCGCGGAGCTCTTGCCTGGGCACCGGCCCCTCCCCCCCCAGCCCCACATGTCCTGTCCACACGGGTACGAAGAGCCAGGCGAGCTGAGGTGTGAGAGAGGCCGGCAGGTGGTGGAGGGGGAGGCGGGCTCAGTGGTGGAGCATACAGACATCATGCCCGAGGCCCTGGGTTCAGTCCCCAGCACTGCACAGAAGCAAGAAAGACAGCGGCCTGGGCCAGAGTTGCACACCAGAGGCTCCGGGTTCAACCCACAGTGCCACATGTGCCGGAGTGGCCTTTTGGCTTCTCTTTGTCTTATGAAGCTCTTATTTCATATGAAATAAATAAAATAAGTCTGAAAAAAAATCAAGACAGATAAAACAGGGCGGGGGTAGATAGCACTGTGGTCATACAGAGACTCACATGCCTGAGGCTCCCGAGTGCCAGGCCCAGTCCCCCTCACCACCATAAGCCAGAGCTGAGCAGCGCAATGAGAAAAGCCGATACCAAAACGGGCCAGGCGGTGGCGCACCTGGTCGAGCGCACACAGTACCCCGCACAAGAAGCCAGGTTCAAGCCTGTGGCCCCCACCTGCAGGGGGGAAACGTCACGAAGGGTGAAGCAGAGCTGCAGGGCTCTTCTCTCTCCGTTCTATCCCACCCTCTCCTCAAAGTTTAAAAAAGAAAATTTAAAATTAAAAAAAAAAGAAAGAAAAAAGAAAAATTGGCGACTGGGGGCAGTATATCCGTCTCAGGCTCACAGGCACGAACCCTAGTGATAAAAACCCTGTTGGCCAGCATAAGGATCCGGGTTCAAGGCCCCAGCTCCCCACCTGCAGGAGAGTCGCTTCACAGGCGATGAAGCAGGTCTGCAGATGTCTATCTTTCTCTCCCCCTCTCTCTGTCTTCCCCTCCTCTCTCCATTTCTCTCTCTCCTATCTAACAACAGCGACATCAATAATTAAACAACAATAATAAACAAGGGCAACAAAAGGGAAAATAAATAAAATATTGAAAACAAACAAACAAATCCTGTTGGCATGAAAGAGACAAAAAAGCTTAAGCAGACTACTGCAAATAGCAGAGCAGTGCTCTGGTCTCTGGCAAAGGAAATGTTTATGGGATTTTTATGTTTAACTATATATATATATATATATATATATATATACATATACATATATATACATATATATTTCATGCATTTACTAGACAGAGATAGGAAGTGAGACGGAAGGGGGAGACAGCGAGAGAAAGACACCTGCAGACCGTCTTCACCACACTTGAAGCGCTCCCTCTGCAGGTGGAGTCTGGGGGTTTGAACCTGCGGCCCTGTGCTTGTAGGGTGTGTGTTCCAACTAGTGCTCACCTATCTCCCCCCTGCATACAAGCCCACAGTGTCCAGTCTCCGGCTCCCTCCTAGGTGGGGGGCTGCCCCCCTGCATACCAGCCCGCAGTGTCCTGGGGTCCAGTCTCCGGCTCCCTCCTGGGTGGGGGGCTGCCCCCCTGCATACCAGCCCGCAGTGTCCTGGGGTCCAGCCTCCGGCTCCCTCCTGGGTGGGGGGCCGCCCCCCTGCATACCAGCCCGCAGTGTCCTGGGGTCCAGCCTCCGGCTCCCTCCTGGGTGGGGGGCCGCCCCCCTGCATACCAGCCCGCAGTGTCCTGGGGTCCAGCCTCCGGCTCCCTCCTGGGTGGGGGGCCGCCCCCCTGCATACCAGCCCGCAGTGTCCTGGGGGGCCCGCCTCGCCCGCCGGGGGCACCCCTCCACCCCGCCTCCCGCCCCGCAGGCTCCATCTCGGTCAACAGCCGCAGCACCCCGTTCCTGGCGGCCGGCGAGAGCGAGGTGCTGGACCTGGACAGCGAGCTGTACCTGGGCGGACTGCCCGACGGGGGCCGCGCCGACCTGGCCCTGCCGCCCGAGGTGTGGACGGCGGCGCTGCGGGCCGGCTACGTGGGCTGCGTGCGGGACCTGTTCATCGACGGCCGCAGCCGCGACCTGCGGGGCCTGGCGGAGGCGCAGGGGGCGGCGGGCGTGGCGCCCTTCTGCTCGCGGGAGTCGCTGCGCCAGTGCGTCTCGGGGCCCTGCCGCAACGGGGGCCTGTGCCGCGAGGGCTGGAACCGCTTCGTGTGCGACTGCGTGGGCACCGGCTTCCTGGGCCGCGTCTGCGAGCGGGGTGAGCGCCCCCCGCGCCCCCGCGCCCCCGCGCCCCCGCGCCCGGCCCTGCCCGCACCCTCGGGCCGCACCCCGGCCCCGCCCCTGCCCGCACCACCCTGCGCCCCCGCCCGGGTACAGGCCCCCGGGGCCCCGCCCCGCCCCGCCCCGCCCCGCAGGTAACAGCCCGCAGGTAACCGCACCTCCTGCGCCCCTGCCCGCGCCACCCCTCACCCCTGCCCCCAGTGACAGCGCGCCCCGACCCTTCCTGCGCCCACCCCCCCCCCCCGCCTCCTGGTAACAGCGCCCCCCATCGCCCGTGCCACCCCTGCCCGGGCCTACCTGCCCCGCCCTGGGCGACAGTGCCCCCCCCCGCCCCGGGTAACGGCGCCCCCTTTGCAGAGGCCACGGTGCTGAGCTACGACGGCTCCATGTACATGAAGATCATGCTGCCCGGCGCCATGCACACCGAGGCCGAGGACGTGTCCCTGCGCTTCATGTCGCAACGCGCCTACGGGCTCATGATGGCCACCACCTCCAGGGAGTCCGCCGACACGCTGCGCCTCGAGCTGGACGGGGGCCAGATGAAGCTCACGGTCAACCTCGGTAACACCTTCTTCCTCCGAGCCGCCCCCTCCCCGCCCCTCCCCTCCCTTCCCCCTCTGTCTGCAGAAGGGTGTCGCTGGGCCTGGGCTTGTGTCAGCGAGGGACACAGCTGGGGAGGGGGCCCCCGGGCCTGGACGTGACCAGCCCTCCCAGGTGGTGGGTCTGGGCGGCCGTGCACACACAGCGCCCCTCCCTGCCCCCCACCTGGGTCGCCGCTCTGTTCATGGGGGACCCACAGAGGCCCCTGCGGGCTCGCCCAGTGGGTGCACGCCCTTATGCAACACCCTCATCCTCCCGGGCGTGTCACTGGGCACCCGGCTCATGTCACCTGTCTGTCCTCTGTCACCTTTGAGGGCCGTTTCTTAGGTTGCAAAATCCACATCCGGACTCAGCCAACCTCCCAGAGCTAGCATGGGGGTGTCTCCTGGGAGGCAGCTGGAACCCTGGGCCTATGCCGGCAAGTGCAGGTCTTGCTGATGGCCTTCAGCAGAGCCGGGGGGAGGTCGCATCAGATGGCTGACACCCCTGCCGGGGCCAGAGCAGGCACACCCCACTTCCTGGGGTGCCTGTGGGACTGCTTGGACCCCTGGGTGTAGGCCCCAGCTCCTCGGGCAGCAAACACACACCTGCCGTCGTGATGTGGGGTGACAGGAGGGGCCCAGTCGAGGTCCCTGCTGCAGTTCCTCAGGATAGTTTTAGATGGGCCTGGAATCGGGCCCCTCTGTCTCCCAGCCCGGCCTCCTGAGGGCCCCACTGCGGAGGGTCCGGAGCTGCTGACTGTGTCCTGGCCTGGGGGACGAGCCTTTTGGGGACAACACAGGACTTGGATGGCACTGATTTTTATTATTACTTTTTAAAGATGTCAGTACATACAGAGAGACAGAGAGAGAGACCACAACACCAGAGCAACCTCCAAGGCGGTAGGGGCCAGGCTTGATCAGCCCAGCAGCCATCTCACGGACCCTTGAACTTTATCCCTTATGTATTTTGTGAAGCCTGTCTGCCTCTCTTAAATTTAAAAAGATAAGCGTTTCGCCAGGAGTGGTGGGTATACGCAGGTACCAAAAACCAAAACAACCAAGAAGAGGAGGAGGCAGGGCTGAAGAGGGAGCTCACCGCCCTAGGCATTGTGGGAATCCTTCCGTGTGCACAGTGCAGGTGTGGGCCCCAGTGCCACATGGGATGTGCGGCAGCTCTGGGGGAAGCTCTGGTGCTGTGGTGTCTCTCTGGCTGTCTTTCTGTCTCTGAATGAAATCGTTCAATCACGCCTGTGTGAGGCTCAGGTTACTTTGTCTCTCCTTCCCTCCCCCCCCCCCCCCGCTCTCTGTTCCTCTCTCTTTCTCTCTCTCTCTCTCTTTCACACACACACACACACACACACACACACACACACACACACACACACGGCAGTGTCCTTGTCCCTGGGTGCTACCCCATAGCCTTCCCATCATACAGTCACATTCTCACGGCTGCTCAGAGGACCTGTCTCAGGGGCTTTCAGGCCTGTCTTCCACCCACTTGTCCCTTAGTTGTCACCTCCAATATGTGACAGGCTCCCACCCAGCCCGTGTAGGTACATCTGTCCTCACGTACCAAGGTGGCATCTGGCTTCCGTGTGACACAGGCCAGTCAGCACACGGCCACCCAGCCTCGGACCTGCATCCGAGGTTGGGGCTCAGCCCTGCTTTCTGGTAAGTACCTGCCCCCCTCTAACCCCACCTCCTTCCCCAGGCTGCCTTCTGGGGCTCCCCTGGCACCCAGGGGCTGTGGCAGACTGGCCCCCAGGACCCTGAGTCCAGATCAGGGACTTAGGTCAGAGCGGCCTGGGGACTGTCCCCACCCAGTCTGCACCCAGGGCCTGTGGGGTGACAGCCCCCCACACACACACACTGCTCACCTTTTAAGGGGGAGACCAGTGGTGGCTGGGGCCTGGAGGGGGCACTGAGGCCCCCAGACCACCTTGTAGAGACTGGGAGACCTCGGTGCCAGCCCCCAGAGACGGGCCACCCTCTGCCCCGCCTGGCCACCATTCTGCACTCAAATTGGCCTCCCCACCCCCAGGCCAGTGTGATGGGGCTGACAGAGTGACCAGTGAGGAAACAATCTCCATGCAGAGGCCCTGAGAGGGCACCCCCTGGCCTGCCCTCACCTCTCCACCAAGATGCCTGTCTCTAGCTGGCCACGTAGGTCCCGGGGTCACTCCTCGAGCCCCCCACACTCCCACTCTTTTGAGCTCAGCCTTTGAAGCCACACAGCAGTGAGACTGGCCCAGGCTCCTGGGTGGAGGGTAGATAGCATAATGGTTATGCAAAGGCTCCAGATTCCCAGGTTTAATCCCCCGTACCACCATAAGCCAGAGCTGAACTGTGCTCTGGTTAAAAAAAAAAGGGGGGGGATCTGGGTGGTGGTGCAGTGGGTTAAATGCAGGTGACAGAAAGCGCACGGACTGGCATCAGGATTCTGGTTTGAACCCCCGGCTCCCCACCTGCTTAAAGCAGGTCTGCAGGTGTCTGTCTTTCTCTGTTCCTCTCTGTCTTTCCCTCCTCTCTCCATTTCTCTGTCCTATCCAACAGCGATGACAGCAGTAACAACAACAACAATAACAACGATGATAAACAACAAGGACAACAAAAGGGAAAAAATAAAAAATAAAAATAAATGCTCCCCAAGCCTTGACTCCAGGAAGCCCTTGGGCTGGGGCACGTGGGACCCCCAGGGATGGTCAGGGGTCTCAGGCCCCTTCTGAAGGTGGGGTTGCCCAGCAGATGCCCAGCCAGTGGCTCCTGTCTTTGCTCAGGGACCTGGGCACCCCCCCACCTCTGATCTTTAAGGATCCCGGGAAGGGGTCTGCTCCCCCACCCACCAACATCCACTGCTCCCTGGCTCCAGGCTCTGAGTTTTAGTTAACCAGCAACTAGTTAGTGCCCTAAGCTCTGGGTGGGCCTGCACCCTGTCTCCCTCACCCACATCTGTGATGTGCATGGCTCCAGCACCCCCCAGACCCGGGGGGCTTCTGAGGGTGGGGTGGGGCCCTGGAGCTGACACCTCTTCTCTGGACAGATGGACCCCCCACTCCCCATGCTCCCCACTGCAGAGGGAGTAAGCTCCTCCCTTACAGACAAAAGGCTGCCCTCCAAGTCCCCCCCCTTTTTTCTTTTTTGGACCCTTCATGGGTGACAATTCTGCTGGTCCCAGAGAGCCCCTGGGACCTGGCCTCAGGGCCTGGCACCCCCTCCTGCTCCCCCTCCTCCTTTCCCTCCTCCCTCAGCTTCCTCTTCACACACCCCTGCCTTCTTTCACTTGGACTCCCCACTTCTGGAACACCCCCCACCCCGTGACTCCCCTCTCCAGCCCTTCCTTGGTGCCAGGCCTTGGGGTGCAGGGTCCGGCCGCTCCCCCACTCTTCTGCTGTGGTTGACACGCGTGCGGAGCTCAGCTGTACCGCCCGGGGGCCCAGCCACCCCAGAGCCAAGAGGCTCTGTGGCCACAGCTGCAGGAACCTTCCAGGGCCCAGGAACTGCCAGGTTGCCTCTGTGTCCTGGGGCCCAGAGAAGAGCCTGCTCTGGGGGACCCCAGGGCATAGGACCACCCTGCTCTGGGGCAGCCGCAGAGGTGACCCCCTTGCTGCATGGGTCCCTGAGATCTGCCCCCCAGGGCTGGCCTGGGGCTCCCCCCAGCCTGGAAAGCCAGCGCTGGGGCAGGTTCTTGGCACCTGCTGCCTTCAGACTCGTGTCCTCAGAAGCCCTGCTTTGGGGGTCTCTGTGACCCCACTCTCGAGGCTAGGGGGTGGGGTGACTGCTGGGTCCCCCACTCAGCCTGGGGGGGGAGAAGGAAGGTTCCTGCAGGGGTGGACGAGCCCCTGGGCTTTGGGAGGCGAGTGGCCCGGGGAGGGGGCCCTGGGACGACCCCTGGCTTCAGCTCAGAGCCCAGGGGCCGGCTTGTCTCAGCTGGACTCTGAGCTGGGTGGGGGGCGTCCCACACTGGGGTGTGCGGGCGGCCCTACCCATCCATCTCCCCCCACAGATGGGAGATGTGGGGTGGGCCCTGTCCCCACCCCTCAGGGGCCCCGTACGGCTGGGACCCCGAGATGCCCATGAAGAGCAGCCCTCTTCTCTGGGGTGGGGGCAGGAGGAACGGGGTTCCCCCCCAAGAAGGGGAGAGGGCACCTGGGCACGCGTGGTCCCCGGAAAGTGGCCCCGGGGGGAACCCCCGCCCGCAGAAGGATGAACCCCTCCCTGTGAAGGATGTAAAAAAAAAAAAACTTGTTCTGCCTTTTTGTCTCCCCGCCCCATGGCCCCCCCAGACTGCCTGCGCGTCGGCTGCGCACCCAGTAAGTGGCTTCCCTCTTCTTCCGCGGGCCCCCAGGGGCCTGGGACGCTGGACACTGGGCCTGGGGGGCAGGGCTCGTCGCTGGCCAGCTGGGCAGCGGGTGCGGGGGACTCTCGGTGTCCAGGGGGTCTGGGGAGCTGAGCCGGAGGGAGGGGCTGCGCTCCCGGAGGCGGCCGCCAGGGGGCGGGCGAGGCGCCCAGGCTCCAGAGCCCGGAGGGGCGGCTGTCTGTCCGAGACGCGGTGCTGGGGGGGGGTGGGGGGGGGGCGACGGCGGGACAGCAGCGGGGCGGCCACTGCCGAGCACCCCGGGGTGCCCAGCCCGCGAGCTCTGCCCGCAGGAGCTTCCGCGTGACCCGCACAGGGGTCATGCCAGCCGTGCGGGCAGGGGGCTGTGGGTGTGCTTGGCGCGTGTGTGCACACTTGTGGGTCCGGTCCCCTTGCTCTCGCCCTGGGGGGGGGGGTGACAGGGGCTGCAGTGCTCCCCCTTTCATTGCTACTTGGAGGCATCTGATGGAGGGAGAGAGAGTGTGTGTGTGTGTGTGTGGAGGGGAAAGTGGGGGCCCCAACAAGGCCCGGGGACCCCCGTCAATGGGGACGCTGTCTGCTCTGCAGTGACACCCGGCCCTTCTGGGTACAGCTCGGCCTCGCAGAGCCTCAGGCTGTGTGGGTGCTGGGAATCCGGTGGGGAGGGGCACGGAGGGCCTGCTGGCTGTGGATTCGAGCATCTGTGCACCCCGCATCCGGCCAGGCTCGGGGGTCCCCACTCCCTTTGCAGCCTCGACCGTGGGAAGTGGCAGCCAGGCCGGGGCGCATGAGTCCCAGCTGCGTTTGCTGGTTCTGGGGAGCCCCCGTGGGGGGGCGTGCTCATTCCCCCCTTGGTGCCGCAGGGAAGGGCCCCGAGACCCTGTTCGCCGGCCACAAGCTCAACGACAACGAGTGGCACACGGTCAGGGTGGTGCGCCGGGGCAAGAGCCTGCAGCTGTCGGTGGACAACGTCACGGTGGAGGGTAGGTGGCCGGGTGGCCGGCCAGCGGGCAGGGCGGGGTGGGCGCCGGGCCGGGTCCGAGGCCTCACGCCCGCCCGGCCTGCAGGGCAGATGGCCGGGGCGCACACGCGGCTGGAGTTCCACAACATCGAGACGGGCATCATGACGGAGCGGCGCTTCATCTCGGTGGTGCCGTCCAACTTCATCGGCCACCTGAGCGGGCTGGTGTTCAACGGGCAGCCCTACATGGACCAGTGCAAGGACGGCGACATCACCTACTGCGAGCTCAACGCGCGCTTCGGCCTGCGCGCCATCGTGGCCGACCCGGTCACTTTCAAGAGCCGCAGCAGCTACCTGGCGCTCGCCACGCTGCAGGCCTACGCCTCCATGCACCTGTTTTTCCAGTTCAAGACCACGGCGCCCGACGGGCTGCTGCTCTTCAACTCGGGCAACGGCAACGATTTCATCGTCATCGAGCTGGTCAAGGGGTGAGCCGCCTCGAACTCCGGCCAGGGGACGCTGGGCTCCCTCCACTGTGCCCCGTGTTCAGGACCTTCTGTCTCCTCTTGGGGGGGGTCTGGCCCCGTCACCTCTCTGGTTTTATTTTATTTTTATTTATTTATTTATTATTGGTTAGAGACAGGAATTGAGAGAGAGAGACACCTGCAGCCCTGCTTTGCTACTCTTGAGAAGTCCTATCCCCCCCCCCCCACTCCCCAGAGGTGGGGACTGGGAGCTTGAACCTGGGTCCTTGTGCACTGTGACGTACAATTAACTGCCTGGCCCTGTTTTATTTTATTTTTTGTTTATTTTTAAAATGTATTTATTGGGGGTCAGGCGGTAGCGCAGCGGGTTAAGTGCTCGTGATGCAAAGCACAAGGACCGGCATAAGGATCCCGGTTCAAGCCCCCGGCTCCCCACCTGCAGGGGAGTCGCTTCACAGGCAGTGAAGCAGGTCTGCAGGTGTCTGTCTTTCTCTTCCCCTCTCTGTCTTCCTCTCCTCTCTCCATTTCTCTCTGTCTTATCCAACAACGAATGACATCAACAACAATAATAACCACAACAAGGCTACAACAACAAGGGCAACAAAAGGGGGGAAATGGTCTCCAGGAGCAGTGGATTCATGGTGCAGGCATTGAGCCCCAGCAATATCCCTGGAGGCAAAAAAGAAAAAAAATTTACTTATTATAGGGGCCAGGCAGTGGCGCACCTGATTAAGTGCACACATTACAGAGCGCAGAGACCCAGGTTCAAGCCCCTGGTCCCCACCTGCAGGAGGAAAGCTTCAGGAGTGGTGAAGCAGGGCTGCAGGTGCCTCTCTGTTACCTCTCTATCTCCTCTCTTCTCATTTTCCCTCTGTGTCTATTCAGAACAAATAAATAAGAAAACATAAAAGATGATTTATCATCGGGCCAGGCAGTGGCCTACCCCTTGGTTAAATGCACCTTGTACCTTGGGGTCCAGCCCCCGGGTCCCACCTGCAGGGACAGCTTTATGAGTGGTAAAGTCGGTCTGCAGGTCTCTCGGTCTCTCTCTTTCTCTCTCTCTCTCTCTCGCTTGCTGTCTGTCTCTCTTTCCCCCCCAAAGCACTGCTCAGCTCTGGCATATGGTGGTGTGGGGGACTGAACCTGAGACTTTGGAGCCTCAGGCTCGAGACTCTCTTTACATAACCATTATGCTGTCTCCCTATCTCTATCTCTCACTTCCATCTCTATTTCTCCTTGTCCTGTAGAATAAAATAGGGAAAAATGGCCAAAGGGAGTGGAGGATTCATCGTGTGGGCACCACGCCCCAGCAATAACCCGGATAACATTCAAAAATATTTTAAAAAGTATTTACTGGATGGAGACATAAATTGAGAGGGAGATAAAAAGGGAGGAGAGAGAGAGAGAGAGAGAGAGAGAGACCAACCTGCTGCACTGCTTCACCACTCATGAAGCTTTCCTCCCGCAGATGAGAACTGGAGGCTTGAACTTGGGTCCTTGTGCACTACTACATGGGCACTCAACCAGGTGTGCCACCGTCTGGCCACCTCTAGTCTTATTTTCATTTATTTGATAGGACTGAAACCGAAAGACACACACACATGCGCACACACACGCACATGCACGCACACACACGCACACCTGCAGCTTTCCCCTGACAGGTGTGGACGGGGGCTTGAACCTGAGTCCTTGCTCATGGTAAGGTGTGCACTAGCTGCGTGTGCTGCCCCCCAGTTCCTGCCTCTCGAGTTCCTAAGGACCCCACTACTCCTCCCCCCAAAATAGCTCTGCCCCTGGATTAAGGACTTCTTTTATTCCCTCTGAGAAAGAAGACAGAGCACCACGCCAGTCCTTGGTGCTGGGAACTGAGCCGGGAGCCTCGGGGGCATGTCTTGTGCTTGGCCAGCTGTTCACTTTTTCTTTTCAATTTTTCTTTTTTTTTTTTTTCCCTCCAGGGTTATTGCTGGGGCTCAGTGCCTACACCATGAATCCACTGCTCCTGGAGGCCATTTTCCCCCCTTTTGTTGCCCTTGTTGTTTTAGCCTTGTTGTGGTCATTACTATTATTGTCAATGTTGTTGTTGGATAGGACAGAGAGCAATCGAGAGAGGGAGACAGAAATGGGGGGAGAAAGATAGACACCTGAAGACCTGTTTTGATGCCTGCGAAGTGACTCCCTGCAGATGGGGAGCCGGGGACTTGAACCTGGATCCTTATGTTGGTCCTTAAGCTTTGCACCACGTGCGCTTAACCTGCTGCGCTACCGCCCAACTCCCCTTTTTAAATTTTCTTTTTTGGGGCTGTTCACTTTGTTTTTGCCCCAGAGCCCTGCTCAGCTCTGGCTTATGGTCCTGCTGGGGACTGAACCTGGGACTTCTGTCATTAAAGTCTTTTTGCGGAACCACTAATGCTATTTCCCCAGCCCTGGCCACAGCACTCTTGTTTTTTGTGTATGTGTCTATTGGGAGAGGAAGATGGGGAGAGGAAGGGGGGAAGGCAGGAGACCAGAGACCTGCCCAGTTCTGACCTCAGGAGGCTTCAGAGATTGGACCCGGGACCTCTGGAACCTCAGCTTGCAAGTTCTGTGCCCGAGAAGGACAAGCTATCTCCCCAGCTCCACTTTTTGTGGTGGTTATTGTCAGGTCACTGCTCTGGGCTGCTTTTAGGTAGAAAGAGACAGAGACAGACACACAGAGAGACAGAGATACCTCAGCACTGAAGCTCCCTGCAGTGCTATGGAGACTGGTCTTAACGTAGGTTGTGCACGTAAGCTGTTTCTTTCATTATTATTATTACTATTATTTATTATTCTTGCCTCCAGTTGCTGGGACTCCATGACGGCACTACAAATCCACTGCTCCTGGTGGCCACTTTTTCCTTTTTCTTTTTAAAAATTTTTTTTAATTTTAATATTTATTTTATTTATTTATTC
Source organism: Erinaceus europaeus (assembly GCF_950295315.1). Lineage (NCBI taxonomy): Eukaryota > Metazoa > Chordata > Mammalia > Eulipotyphla > Erinaceidae > Erinaceus > Erinaceus europaeus. Next base: position 4,626,433 of record NC_080178.1, read on the forward strand.
CCTTTGTTGCCCTTGTTGTTTTATTGTTGTAGTTATTATTGTTGTTGTCATTGTTGGATAGGACAGAGAGAAATGGAGAGAGGGAGGGGAAGACAGAGAGGAGGAGAGAAAGATAGACACCTGCAGACCTACTTCACTGCCTGTGAAGCGACTCCCCTGCAGGTGGGGAGCCGGGGGCTCGAACCGGGATCCTTATGCCTGTCCTTATGTCTTGCACCACCTGCACTTAACCCGCTGCGCTACAGCCCGACTCCCTCTTTTTTTAAATTAAAAAAAAATTATATTTATGTATTGGATAGAAACAGACAGAAATTGGGAGTTGGGCGGTAGCACAGTGGGTTAAGCGCATGTGGTGCAAAGCACAAGGACCAGCGTGAGGATCCCGGTTCGAACCCCCGGCTGGCTTCCCACCTGCAGGGGGGTCACTTCACAGGCGGTGAAGCAGGTCTGCAGGTGTCTGTCTTTCTCTCCCCCTCTCTGTCTTCCCCTCCTCTTTCCATTTCTCTCTGTCCTATCCAACAACGAGGACAACAATAATAATAACTACAACAACAATAAAAAAAACCAATGGCAACAAAAATGAAATAAATAAATATTAAAAAAAAGAAACAGACAGAAATTGAGAGGGAAGGGAGTGATAGAGAGAGACAGAGAGACAGAGAGACAGCTGCAGCCCTGCCTCACCACTTGTGAAGCTCTCCCCTGCAGGTGGGGACTGGGGGCTTGAACCTGGGTCCTTATGCACTGTAGCATGTGCACTCAACCAGGTGCGCCACCACCCGACCCCTCTTTTTTCTTCTATTTTATTTGACAGGACAGAGACATTGAGAGGGGTGGGGGGATAAAGAGAAAGACAGACACCTATAGACTTGCTTTGCCACTGGCAAAGTGTCCTCCCTGCAGTTGGGGATTAGGGGCTTGAACCTGAGTCCTTGCGCTTAGTACTATGTGTGCTTAACTGAGTGCACCACTGCCCCCCTCCCCAGCTATTTTGTTGATCTGGACTTTCTTCAAAAGGGAGTGGTGAGACGGTGACTCAGCTGGCAGAGTGCACGTGGCACCAAGGTCCACACCTGCAGGAGGAGAAGCTTCATGACGGGATGAGCAGAACTGCAGATGCCTGCCTCTCTCTCTCTCTCTCCCTCTCTCTGTCTCTCCTTTCAGACCTGTCTGCTCTCGTTCCCTACCAAAACATAAAGGAGGGAAAAAGAAAAAGGAAAACCCTGGTCACTGGGAAGGGTGAAATCGTTGAGGCATCAAACCTGACTAAAAACCTGACCCTGACTAAAAAAAAAAGGGGGGTGGAGGGGAGGAATGGCAAGCAGCCCACTCGATAGAATACATACTTTACTCTTCCCAGAGACCTGCCAGACACCACATGTAAGAAGCGCCATGTAGCAGCAGAAGCTCCGTGAATTGTGGAGCAGTACTGTGATATCTCTCTCCCATCTCTGTCTCTCTCAACCGGAAATTAAAAGGAAAAACGACTGATGGATTTTGCCTCCAGGGATGCTGCTGGGCCTTAGGACAGGCACTACAAATCCACTGCTCCTGGCGGCCATTTTTTTCCTTTTTTTTTTTTCTTGGATAGAACAGAGAGAAATTGAGAGGGGAGAGGAAGACAGAGAGGGAGAGAGAAAGACAGACACCTGCAGACCTGCTTCACCGCTTGTGAAGTGACCCCCCCCCCGCAGGTGGGGAACCAGGGCTCAAACCTGGGTCCTTGTGTGGGCCCTTGCGCATAGAACTAAGTGTGCTTGACCCGGTGTACCCCCCCAGCTCTACCTCTGCTTATTTTCACTACTTTTCATTTTATTTTATTATGATAGAAACAGAGAGAAATGGCTCGAGAGAGGGAGAGGGAGAGGGAGAAAGGCCCCTGCAGCCCGCTCCACTTGTGAAGGCTCCCCTCCCGCTGCAGGTGGAGACGGACGGGGCCATGGGGCTCGAACCTGGGTCCTCACACAGGGTAACTTGTTCACGTTACTGGTTACACCACCACCTGCCTCCAGCCCTCTGCCCCCATTTATTTTTGAGAAAGAGACCAGAGCGCTGTTCAGCTCTGGTGCAGATGGGGCTGGGGATCGAACCTGGCGCCTCAGGCCTACACGCCCTGTGCTGTGACGCCGTTCTCTCTAGCGCCCTCCCGCCTGGTGTCTCCCCCTTCCCCTGGCCTCTGAACCCTGAACCCTGACCTCTTCCAATCCTCTCTTGGGGCAGGTACATCCACTATGTGTTTGACCTGGGCAACGGCCCGTCGCTGATGAAGGGGAACTCGGACAAGCCTGTCAACGACAACCAGTGGCACAACGTGGTGGTGTCCCGGGACCCCGGCAACGTGCACACGCTCAAGATCGACTCCCGCACCGTCACCCAGCACTCCAACGGGGCCCGCAACCTCGACCTCAAAGGTGGGTACCCCCCCACGCGGGGGGCCCTTCCCCCTGCCCAATCCCCCCCTACCCACCCAATACTATTTGACCCAAGAGTGGTATGTTATTGAGATGGGCAGAGAGGAAGCGAGAGAAGCTACAGCACCAGGGTTTCCGTCACTGTGCCGAGGGCCGGGCTCGAGCCTGGTGCACAGGGCAGAGCAGGGCACTGCCCAGGTGAGCGGTCTCCTTGGCCCTATTTACTGGGTTATCACTGGGGCTCAGTGCCAGCACTACGAATCCACTGCTCCCGGAGGCTATTTTTCCCATTTTGTTGCCCTTGGTATTGCCCTTGTTGTGGTTGTTATTGTTGTTATAGCTGTTATTGTTGTTGTTATAGCTGTTGTTGTTGGATAGGACAGAGAAATGGAGAGAGGAGGGGAAGACAGGAGGAGAGAAAGTTAGACACCTGCAGACCTGCTTCACCGCTTGTGAAGCGACCCCCACCCCGCAGGTGGGGAGCTAGGGGCTCAAAATGGGATCCTTATGCTGGTGCTTATGCGCTTAACCGGGTACAGCCCACCTGACCCTGGAGGTGAGACTTCTGCTGTGGCTGGCGGCCAGAAAGCGGGACCGCGTCTTCTCTGGGCCTGGTGCTGCTGCTTCTCCCGGCTGCCACCAGGGGGCGATGCTCCCCAGCTAATGCGCAGTGGCCACAAGCCAGCTTTCCAAGAGCCTCAGACCCATTCTTCTGTGCCAAGGCTTCCAGGGGGTTTTGATGCCGTGGGCTCCGGCAGCTTGGGGAATTCGGGGTCCCCGGGTCCAACCCTGGTTGTCGTTGAGAGTCTGAGAAATGGACTCAACCCCTGGAGCAGAGTGGGGGAGGCAGGGAGACCTGGAGAGGGTGGCTGGGGTGGAGGGGCCGGGTCCAGCTCTGAAGGGCCCCAATTACAGGCCCCAGCAGCTCCCTGACCCCTCCCCAGGCATCTGGGCTGCGGAGGGGCAGACACATGGCAGAGCACAGGCACTAAAGGGCTGGTGGGGGTGGGGGGCTCTGGGATGGGCCACTGCCAGTGCCTGGGGGTGAGGGTTCCCCGGGAGGCAAGGTGTATGAGGGTTGGGGTCTCTGGGATTCGGGGTGCCTAGGAGTCAAGGTGCCTGGAAATCAGGGCACCTGGGGGGTGGAATGCTGGGAGGTTGGGGTGCCTGGGATCTGGGTACCTGGAGGCTGGAGTGCCTGAGGGCCTGGCTGCCCAGACCTGGGTGTGAGTTCCCGCCCTCCTTTGCAGGAGAACTTTACATTGGCGGCCTCAGTAAGAACATGTTCAGCAACCTTCCCAAGCTGGTGGCCTCCCGGGACGGCTTCCAGGGCTGCCTGGCCTCCGTGGACCTCAACGGGCGCCTCCCGGACCTCATCTCTGACGCCCTGCACCGCATCGGGCAGGTGGAGAGGGGCTGCGACGGTGAGTGGGCGCCAAAAGCAGGGTGAGCGGCGAAGTGGGGTGCAGAAGGGCGCGGTCTCACGGGCCCTCGATGCGGCCTCCCACCCCGGCCCCGCATCACAGCTCCAGTGGAGCCTCGGCCCTTGGCTGGCTGAGTTCCGTGGAACCCCAGCTGGGGGAAACTTCCAGAAGCCTCCCTCCGCGGAGGGAGGGGCTGGGCTGAGCGGGCGTCCCTTCCTCCCACCCCCACCCCCAGGCCCCAGCACCACCTGCACCGAGGAATCCTGTGCCAACCAGGGCGTGTGTCTGCAGCAGTGGGACGGCTTCACCTGCGACTGTACCATGACGTCCTACGGCGGCCCCGTCTGCAATGACCGTGAGTGCGGGCGGAACGGGTGGCGGGGGGGGGGGGGGGGGACATGGTCCCAGGGTGCCCAAGGGGGGCTGCTGGCTGAACCTGAGGCCATGGGTGGCCTGACCTGGCTCCCGGCACTGTGGCTACACACACACACACACACACACACACACACACGTATGTCCTGGGCTTTGGCCTGCAGTGGAAGCCATTTCTTTCCTGCCCAGGTGTCCCATGCCCAGCCCCTGGAGGCCAAGGGCAACTGGCTTCCCCAGCTCTGCCAGTCTCCTGGAGCCCAAGGACACTCCCCAGTCCTTCCCTGCTTCTCTCCCCCTGCCCGGCCACCACCTACCTCTCACTCCCGCAGCCTCAGCAGAGGCCTGTCCCCAGAGACCCTGGCAGCTGGCTGGGTGTGAGAGTGGAGTGGCCCTGGAGATTGTGGTCTCCTTGAACCTCACGAGGTTTCTGTTCTTTGGGGGAGCCAAGGGAGACCAGGAGCCTGGGAACACACACACGCACATGCACACGCACACGCTGACTCCATGTCACAAACATGATGGCTGAGGCCTGGGGGGTGGGTTAATTTTTCTGGATTTCAGGTAGATGCGGGAGGAGACAGCGGGCTCAGAGCCTTCGCCCACCCCGCACTGCATAGCCCTGCTTACTGGGTCCCCAGTTTCTCCTGGAATGTTCTTCCTGATGCAGGGGAGGGGGGCTGGGCTCTGGGCTTCAGCATGTGGTCCAGCCACTTCCCTTGGAGCTCTCCTGTTGCTGGAGGGGGGCAGGGCCAGCACCCCGCATCTTCTTCCGGCCCCCAAGATCTTCCTGGGCTGATGCACTGCTCTCTGGACCTTCCCAGGCGCCAACGTCCAGCACTTGGGAAGGAGGAAGGGGCCGACTCCCTCCCCGCCCCCGTGTGCTACTCAGCTGTGGGGGCGGGGACTTGGCGGGGCTGACAGCCTCATGGCCCATCACTTGGCACACTCTACCCTCCGTGCCGTGTGTGGTTACACAGCCCCAAGGTGCCAGGGAGCGAATGAACCCAAGCCTACGAATAGTCCTGATACCTCTGAGCCCACCCCCTGGGCCAGGCATTTCTGATTCTGTGTTCCGGGGACACTGTCACCGCCGGAGCTCTCGGTGCCCTGTCCACGGTGCTCCCGTGGGTGCCTGGGATCGAACCCAGGGCCTGATTCATGGTTAAATGTGAGCTTTGTCCACTGAGTTGCCTCCTGGGCCCTACTAGAACTTTCCTCTGTTTATTTTTAAAGATGGATTTATTATTTATGAGAGAAAGAAAGGGAGAGAAAACCAGAGCGTCAGTCTGGCCCACGTGATGCTGGGGATCGAACTCAGGACCTCACGCTTGAGAGTCAGAGGCTTTATCCACTGCGCCACCTTCTGGGTCTCTAGAGCTTCAGCTTTTTATTTATCGGGGAATGAACTGAGGGTCTTACACATACGTGGTAACTCCTGTGTCTAAGTGTTTTCGTTTTTCTTTTTTATCCTGTGTCGGGAGAGAGAGGTGCACTGATGCACCACTCGCCATCCATGCCGTTCTCAGAGTGCCGGGGCTCAAAGCCAGGCGCTTACCCTGGGCACGGCACGCACTCTGCCCCTGGTGAAGTCCTTGCCACCTTTTCTTTGCCAGAAGCAATGGGAGGAATTCCACACAACCTACTTAGCTGACTAGAACCCGGGGCCCAGCTGGAGGCAGTACCTTCCTCTCAGTCTGGGGGTGCTGGTGGGGGGGGGTGGGGGAGAGCAGAGCCAGAACCTGGGTGCTCCCAGTCAGTTCTCCCTGGTGCTTCTCATAGGGTGCAACCTTCTGGAAGGGGCACAGAGGGATGGGAGGGGTGACTTGGGGGAGTCCTGTTGTCTTAGGGACAGAATCTGAAGCCACGTGGGTCTCTGGGCCCAGGAGGACATGGAGGAAGGGGGACCTGGGGGGGGTGGCATATGAGGCAGGTGTGTCCAGGAGGGGCTGCTACCCCCAGCACCGGCTGTGTGTCTGTCCGACGGCCTAGCCTGTAGCCTGAGCAGAACTGTGGAGCCCAAGACAAGGTGGGTGTGACTGGGCTGGGGAGCTGCTTCTCCGTTGCTTACTGGGGTGGGGGGTGGGAGTCCAGGCCCCTGGAGATGGAGTGGGAAAGGAGAGTGTGGGGTGGGGTGGGAAAGGAGAGTGTAGGGTGGGGTGGGGTGCAGAGACACCCTCTGGGCTGCTTAAGCCACACCCCTCTGCTCCTAGGGCTGCGCCCACTTCCCTTTCCCGCCCTCTCTCTCTGGCTGTGCTTCCTCCTAGCTCAGTCAAGCAGGCAGCTGGCCAAGAGACCCCCAATTGTTCCCCCTGGTCACCCCGGGGGCCCTGAAGATGGTGGTAGGGGAGCAGACCCTATGGAAGGAACTGAGCCTGCCCTCAGGCCTTATGCAGGAAAGAGATCAGGACATCCTGGCCTCAGTTTCCCTGTCTGTGACCTGGGGACTACTGCAGGGGGTGTGTGGGGACCGCCGCATCCCTTGGGGCTGGAGTCTCTGCTTGGGGCAGCAGGAGACAGGAGTGGGGAACAGAGAGGCCCGGTGGGGACTGAATGAGGATGCCTTGGGGGGGCTGCGCCTCTTAGCCCAGTCCCCCTCCCCTGCTCGCGTCTCTGTCCCCTCTCGGAGGCCTCTGTGGATGTCCACACACCTCTGCGCCCCCCCCCCACCACCCCCCGCGCCCTCTCCCGCCGTCTCCGCTTCCCACTCTGGCATCGATTGGCCTCCAGGCGGCTTCTCTTCCTCTCCCCTCGCCGCCGCCCTCCCCGGGGCCCTGCTCGCGTCAGTCTCCCCTGGAGCCCTCCCGGGCCAGGAAGGGGCGGAGAGGACGGGGTGGGGGGCGGGGGGGCGGCCCTGCTCCCCAACCTGCAGTCTCTCCTCCCTCCCGGGACCGTGTGCTGCCCCAAGCCTCCTCTTGGGGGCCCCCTGGACCCCCTTTCTTTCCAAGCCGGGGAGCTGTCCACGGTGCTGAGCCGCACCCCGAGCTGGCTGGTGGCAGTGTTACTCCACACAGCGAGTTGAGGATGGGGGAGCCCGCCCTCCGTCCGCCCCTCCCCCGCTCTCCCCCTTCAGCCCTGCCTCCTCCACCTCCACTGTGCCCCGCTGCTCAGGCTCTCTCTTCCCCATTCCCCTCCCACAGGGGGCTTTGGGTGCCAAGGGCGCTGCTAGATAAAAAGAAGGGACCCCCCTACACCCACCTCTTGGGGTACAGGTGCTTGCTTCCCCAGGTCCGAGAAGCAGGAGCCAGATCCCACTGGGGGCGCCCCTCTGCCGGGAGGACTGTGTCCTGAGCAGGACACTTTCCAAACCCGTGTCCGGACACTCCCAACAGAGGGGTCTGGGGGGAGTGTGGTGGTGTTTGTGGGGGGTCTAGCCGGGGCGTGCGGGAGGCTGGGGGTGCACCCTCTTGGGGAGGTGATGATGGGGAGACAGTCGTGTCTTACTTCTCAGCCCATAGGCGCTCCGGGCGCGGAGTTGGCTTGCGGGTGGGTGACCTGGGTTTCGGGGGGGGAGCGCAGGGGTGGAGGGCGGGGGGCTCTGCCTGCGAGCCGGCACGTGTGCGCGCGCCCGCGGGAGCCCGTGCGGGTGCGTGTGCGGCGGCCGGGCGCACATGTGTGTGCATGTGCGTGCGCGCGCACCGGGCTGGCCGGCGCGTGGGCGTCGGCGCCCCCAGGCCCGTCCGCAGGCGCGCGTGCACGTGTGCTGGGGGGGTGCGCGGGGTGGGGGGACCAGCCAGCTTTGCTGGGGTTCGCCCAGGTGCGGCTGGGGGGGAGCAGGAGGAGGCAGCGCGGCCTGGGTCCCGTCCGCTTGTTCGGTAGGGCCCTTGCTGGCGCGGGGACGGGAGGGGGGGCGCGCTCCCGGGCGCGGGGGCGGTGCGGGCGCGCGCGGACGGAGGGAGGCGAGCAGCCGGCCAGGTGCGCGCGCCCGGGCTGCCCAGCGCCGCCCGCAGCTCGGAGCCGCTCGGGTCCCTCCGCCCCGCGCCCTCCTCCCTCTCCCTCCCCCCTCTCTCCGCCCGTCCGTCCGTCCCTCCTCCCGCGCCGCCTCCCCCTCTCCGGGCTCAGCCTCTGCAGCAACACTCCGCTGCCTCCACCTCTCCGCCGGCACCTCGCAGGCCCGCTCCCCGCCGCGCCCGCCGCGCCTCCCCCTACAGCCCCTCACCCGGATCTGCTTCCCGGCCCCCGCCCCTCCCGGCCGCGCCCGGCCGCCCCGCGTCCCCGCCCGGCTCGCTTTTCCGCAGCCTCCCCGCCGCCCCGCACCATGCCCCCGCCCCCGGGCGCTCCCCCGGGCTGCTGACGGCTGCGGGGGCCCCCAGCCCCCCGCCATGGACCCGGCCGCCCGGAGGAGCCCGGATTCCCCGGCGGGATCCAGTTGATCTCCTCGGCCCCGCAGCTGCGCCGGGGATCCGGTCTCCGCCGCCCTTCGGCCCCGCCGCCGCCGCCGCCGTCGCCGCCACCGCCACCCCCCTCCCGGGGCCCCGAGCCGGAGGGGGGCCGCGCCGCGCCGCCCCGCGTCCCCGCCCCCGGCCATGGGGCTGTGAGGCGGCCGGCCCCGGGCCGAGATGCCCCCCGGGGGGAGCGGGCCGGGGGGGTGTCCGCGCCGCCCCCCCGCCCCGGCCGGGCCCCCGCCGCCGCCGCCGCCGCCGCCGCCGCCGCTGCTGCCGCTGCTGCTGCTGCTGCTGCCGCTGCTCCCGGGGGCGGCCGAGGGGGCGCGGGTCTCCTCCAGCCTCAGCACCACGCACCACGTCCACCACTTCCACAGCAAGCACGGCACCGTGCCCATCGCCATCAACCGCACGCCCTTCCTCACCCGCGGCGGCCACGGTGAGTGCGCCCGCCCCGCCCCGCCCGGGCCTGTTCTGCCCGCCGCCCGTCCGGCTCCCGGACCCCCTCCCCCTCTCGGTGTCACCCCTCCATCTGTCTGCTCTCCGCCTCCGCCTCGCCCTCGCCCCCCCACCGCTGCCCTAGCACCCCTGAACCCCCATTCTCACCCTGTCTCCCCCCGCCCCCCCCCCCGTCAGCTGGGTTTCACCTCCGTCCCTCAGGCAACCTTCCCCCACCCCCAGCCCACCTCTCCGCCCCGCTCCCCTGCAGCACCCCCTCCCTCTGGCCCTGCGTCTCCGTGTCTCCGTGTCTCCGTGTCTCCATTCCCTGCCCACAGCACCCCTGCCTTGCACACACGAGGCCCACAGACTCAACTCTGCCCCAACACACCTTCACCCCAAAGCTCCCATCACCTCATCTTGTCTTCCCATCTCCCATCCCAGTCTCTCCGTCTCCCCATCCCAGTCTCTCCGTCTCCCCATCCCAGTCTCTCCATCTCCCCATCCTGTCTCTCCATCTCCCCATCCCAGTCTCTCCATCTCCCCATCCTGTCTCTCCATCTCCCCATCCCTGTCTCTCCGTCTCCCCATCCCAGTCTCTCCGTCTCCCCATCCCAGTCTCTCCATCTCCCCATCCTGTCTCTCCATCTCCCCATCCCTGTCTCTCCGTCTCCCCATCCCAGTCTCTCCGTCTCCCCATCCCAGTCTCTCCGTCTCCCCATCCCAGTCTCTCCGTCTCCCCATCCCAGTCTCTCCGTCTCCCCATCCCAGTCTCTCCGTCTCCCCATCCCAGTCTCTCCATCTCCCCATCCCAGTCTCTCCATCTCCCCATCCTGTCTCCCCATCTCCCCATCCTGTCTCTCCATCTCCCCATCCTGTCTCCCCATCACTCCATCCTGTCTCTCCATCTCCCTGTCCTGTCTCTCCCTCCCATCTCCCTATCTCCCATCCTGTTTCCCTGTCACCCTCAAGTCATTCCTCCCCTTGCACTAGGACCTCCTTATCTCAGTCCCCCAGCCTCAGGTGCGAAGCCCCCCTTGCCCCCTTCCATGGGATTGTCCTTTCTGCCCCTCTGTGCTGCCACAGCTTCGGTCCCTGCACCACTTGGAACTCTGAAGTCCTCCAAGTGCCCCCTTCCCTCTGCCCTGCACCTCCTCACACCTGCATCACCTCCCAGGCCTGTCCCCACTTCCATGTGAGACCCATCACCTCCCATCTCTGTTTCTCACACCTCCCACCCCAGCCGCCACCATTCCCACCCATCTGTCCATGTCTCACCTCCCCGTGGCACTGCCCACCTCCCCTCGGAGGCCTCAGGTCAGCACTTCTCACCTCCCATGCTCTGCCTCCCCGCCACCCCATCTCTGCACCCGGCTGTCACCTTCCTCCTTCACAGCTCACCTCCTGATGTCTCTAGTCCTCACCTCAGCATCACATCACCTCCCACATCCTTTCCTCCATCCCTTCCCAGTAGTTCCTCACCTGTCTCCCTGCCCCCCGTCACCTCCCACCTGGGCACTCAGACACCTGGGAGTCACCACTGGGTCCCCGCCACTCCTCACCACTTTCTGCATTGCTATCACTTCCTGTCTCTGTCACCCCTCATCTCTCACTCTGGATCCTCCCCCTCACCTTGTGTGATGGAGGTCTGTTTCCCTGGGGCCCCCCTCTGCACACCCCCCATCTCCACCCGGCCAGGCCTGGTCTCTCTGCCTGTGGCCTCCGTCTCCCCGCCCCTCCCTTCTCTTTGTCTCCCCCCTCCTGCTCCGTCTTTGCTTAGTGCTCAGGCCACTTTCTCTCAGCCACGGGGTCCCAGGACTGTCGCACCAGCGCCCCCCTTGTCCTCCCCACACCTCACTCCTTCTGCACCACCCCCAGGCCTGGTTGCCCCCAGAGGGGGGTCCAGGCAAGACATGGGGAGAGGCGCAGGCGCGGTGTGGTGAGGCAGGCAAGGGAGCCGGGGTGTTGGGGGGACAGTGTTGTGAGGCGTGCACTGGAGGGGGGGGTTCCCAGGAGCTGGGGGCCTGAGGCAGGTGATGTTGGACGAGGGGGCAGAAAATGGAGGAGGAGGTGCTGGGGCAGAGGCCCTGCGTGTGGGCGCTGGGTGGCTCTCTGCTGCTGAGCTGAGGATGACAATCCCGGGGGGCCAGGGTTGCCCAGTGCCCCCTGGGTGTGGAGTGGGTGGCGTGGCGGGCAGGCAGGTGAGAGGCAGGCAGAGCTCCAGAGAGCAGATGGGTGCCCACTTCTGCCCCCCCCCCCCCGGCCCAGGTGCGGCGGGAGTGCAGGCTTCTCTGGGGGGACCCCCTGTTTGTTTGGGGCTGTCCACCTCAACAACATTTCCCAGCCCCCCACTTCCTCTGCCTCCCCCCTTCTCTTTGGGGCTCTCTGCTTTGTCCTTCCCTCATTCCTCTGCTTACTCTCCACCCCCCACCCCTGTGGTTACATAACACCCCCACAGACCTGCTGAATGCCCACCTGCACCCCTGCCCCCTGGGTCGCCTGGACACAGCAGGGCCAGCCCCCTAAAAATGACTCCCAGTGGGAAGGGACAGCCTCCTGGCTATTGACCTCAATTCTGGCCTCAGAGGCCTTGAGGACCCTGGTGGGTCCCAACCTTCACTTTGAGGGATCCTGGGAAGCCAGGATGGGAGGAAGGTGTGCCCCCCTCATTCAGTTTGGAGCCCATGGCCTTGGGAGGGTCTGCTGGCTTCCTCTCTGGGCTTGGAAGGAGGCTGGTACTGGCTTGGGGTCCGGAACTGGGCGCGCTTGGGTTTCTGGGCCTTGCCTGGAGTAGTCGCGAGAAGATGGTTCTGGGGTTCCCGAGCCAGAGAGCCAAGCTGGGGGTCTGGGCACGTGGACCCTCCGGCCCCTACCCTGGTTTGAAGGGCCTGTGGGCTTCTCTGCAGGGACTGGTCCTCTCCTGGTTCTGGGTGGACCAGGGCGGGGGTCGGGTGTGTGTGTGTGACTTCTGACGGGGTCTCTGCAGGGGTTGAGTGGGGTCCAGGTGGACTGGTTGGCTCTCCACAACGCAGGTGTCTTGGAGCCAGTGTGGTCGGTTCTCGCTCCTTGGGTCAGTGAGGTGATTCTGGGTCTTGGAGGCACCCAGGGGTCCCGCCGGGTGTGGGTGCTGGGTGCCAGCTCAGAGCCATTGGGCCGCAGGCGCCTGGGCCTGTATGTGGTGCCTCGTGTCTGTCTGGCCAGGCTGCACCCCCATAATGTCCTGAGGCCAGAAGCCCTGGGGTCTGGGCCCCTGAACCTTGGTGAAGGTCTGTCTGGTCTCCAGAGCTCTGCATGAACCCTCCATCGGCTGTGACCCTCACTCACTGCCTTGGACCCCAGGGCTCTTGGCTTGTCTATGTTGGGGGGAGGGCTGTAGCTCCCTGGCTGCTCGATAGAGGAGGGGGCGCTGGGGGGGGAGGTTCCTCAGGGGCAACTGGGAGGCATGGCCCAGCCTCAGCCACCCCACTCCTAGGAGAGCCCAACTCCCTGGGGGTAGTCACGGTGCCCTGCCTTCCCTGCCCTGGATGCCTTCCCCCAGTGTAATGAACCCTGCCCAGCGGCCCAGCTGGGGGAATCAACCCCCGAAGACCTGGGACAGGTGGGTGGGGAAAGCTGCAGGGTGGGGCCTGGTGTTGGGTGTAGGGGGGTTGTCTCAGCCCTGCCGCTGAGCCCAGCCAGGGGTCTCCAAGTTTCTGCCGCCTGTCTGTCTGTCTGTCTGTCTGTTGGTTCCTCCTCTTCACATGGGCCTTTGTGTGCTGCCTGCGGTCGCCTGCCTGTGGGTGTGGGGTCCACCTGGGGCTGGGGATGCCCGTCCCCCCTCTGACCCTCTGCCGAGCCCTTGGGAACCTGGCTCAGGCAGCAGACCCCCACAACACCCCCCCCCCGCCCCAAAGCTGTCTATATTCTAGGTTCCTGGGGTGACCAAATGAGAGGAAAGAGCCCAGACCCCGGGAGGCTGGGGGAGCAGGCTCCAGGAAGACAGGGTGCCCTTCCAGGTCGGATAATAAGGACCCCCCCCACACACACACAAACACACTCTGCCTCCCACCTGTCCGGGAGGCCCTGGAGCCCAGGGAGGGGGGAGGCAGCCGTCTTGGGGGGAGGGGGTGGGTTGTGGAGACGGGGGTCAGCCTCTTTGCTCCCCTGGCCTTCCCCAGACCCCAAATTTGGATGTGCGGAGTGTGAGGGGCGGGGGGGGGGGGGGGGGGGGGGGGAGGGAGAGCCCTGGGTACTGTGGTTGCCATGGAAACAGCTGATTTCTGGGATTTCTGGAGCTCTGCAGTGGAGAGCCACTAGGCCCAGGCCTGCCTTCAGCTCTGCGTGGGGGTGCGGCCGGCTGCTGTGTACCCCACCCCCAGACAAGGCTCCACTCAGATTTCAGCGCTCTGTCCCCAGGGTCAGCCCCCCTCACAGCCCTGGACAGCACCCTTGGGTGGGCTGTGGCGGTGGGCCGCATGCTGGGGAGAGGCCAGCAGGAGCCAGAGAGAAGGGAGGTTCTCCTCCCGGCCCAGTGAGGAACAGCCCCTCAGGGCCCTGCCTGAGAACTGGGGGGAGGGCATGGACGACACACCCCAACCCTCCCCTGCCCCTCTCCCCACAGAGGAGCTGAGGTCACCCCAACACCGCAGAAAACAGTGGGGCTCCCTGCGTTGAGACCCCAGGGGCTGCCCACTTAGCCCAGACCTTCCAGATCCAGGGGTGCTGCCCCGGGCCCCCCAGCTCCCAGCCAGCTGCAAGCGACCTCTTCCCCTCAGGCCCCCTCCCCCTTCCTGGCTAAATTCTCCCTGAACTCTCTCCTCGCCCCCCAACCCCAAAGAAGCACTTGGAGAGGAGTAGTTAGTGCCTAATTATTTAATTAAGCATTTTATGAATCTCATCTGCTCCATTTATGTCCTAAAGAATGGGAGATGTTTCCTTTCCCTTCTGTGCTGCGAGCGCCCCACTCTGCCAGGCGCCCAGACAGGGCTCCCTGCCCGGAAGCTGGGTGACCAGCCCCCACCCCACCCTGAGAGGGAGCCCAGGCCAACTAATGGGGTTTATTTTGGGGCTAGATCGTTTGGGACCTCACACCCGCCCCCAGCACGGATGGCAGAGAGGAGCCGGAGGAGGGGGGTGGGAGGATGCTGGGGAGACAGCCTCCTCTCACCTGCGCTCCTCTGTCCCTGTGTCCATCTGTCCCTCTGTATTCCCCTGGCTGTCAGTCTCTCTGGGTGGGGCACCAAGAAGCTCAGGCAGGCAGCATCCGGGAGTTGGAAGTGGAAGCTGGGAGCCCTGGCCCGAGGGGCTGGACTTCTGGGGGTGCAGGAGGGTGTGCTGGAGGGGAGCCAGGCAGCTGCTGTGAGTCAGAGCTGCAGCCCCCGCTGCCTCCGCCACTGTGCCCAGCACCCTTCTTGACTGTGCCCAGCACCCCAGATTTTGCCCAACTCCCCTCGGAATGTGCCCAGCACCCCCCTGGACTGTGTTCAGTACCCTCCTGGATTGTGCCCATTGCCCCACTGGACTGTGCCCAGCACGCCCATGGACTGTGTCCAGTACCCTCCTGGACTGTGCCCAGCACCCCTCTGAACTGTGCCCAGTACCCCTTTGGACTATGTCCAGCACCCCCATGGACTGTGCCCAGTAACCTCCTGGACTGTGCCCAGCACACCCATGGACTGTGCCCAGCAACCCCATGGACTGTGCCCAGCTCCCCCATGGACTGTGCCCAGCAACCCCCTGGACTGTGTCCAGCACCCCCATGGACTGTGCCCAGCACCTCCCTGGACTGTGTCCAGCTCCCCCATAGACTGTGCCCAACACCCCCTGGACTGTGTCCAACTCCCCCATGGACTGTGCCCAGCACCCCCCTGGACTGTGCCCAGCTCCCCCATGGACTGTGCCCAGCACCCCCCTGGACTTTGTTCAGCTCCCCCATGGACTGTGCCCAGCACCCTCCTGGACTGTGCAGCCTCCCTCAGCCTTGGGATCCCCAGGCCCCTGGCCCTGCCTGTTCCCTCGCAGCCTGGCCGCCTCTGCTCTCCTCTCCAGGTGGCTGTAATTCCAGCTGGGCTACCCCATCTGGTCTGTTAGTCTGTCTGCTCTTCCTCGGGGTGTGGAGGCCTCCCCAGTTGGGGGCCCCCTCTGACCTGCGGGTCTGGCCCCCCACCATCTCACCTCCCCGTCTCCCTCTGCTCTCTCCGCAGCCGGCACCACGTACATCTTTGGGAAGGGGGGTGCCCTCATCACCTATACATGGCCCCCCAATGACCGGCCCAGCACGAGGATGGACCGCCTGGCCGTGGGCTTCAGCACGCACCAGCGTAGCGCCGTCCTGGTGCGCGTGGACAGCGCCTCAGGCCTGGGGGACTACCTGCAGCTGCACATCGTAAGGATGGGGGACCCCAGACCCCGAGCACCACCCTGACCCCTCCCTGACCCCTTCCTATAGGCGTCTCTGCTTCCCAGGCCCGGGTCCTGCCAGCTGTTCCCAGACACACACACCCTGCCACGCCCCACGACCTCAGACCCTTTGTGTCATCTGTTCTCAGTTGTGGGGGCCCCTCTCCCTGGCCTGCACAGCTCACTTGGGGACCCCTCTTTCCCCCTACCCTGCCCTCTACCCCTGTGCCTGTGAACCCGTCTCCTCCCAGCCAGCCCTCACCCGCTGCTCCACGTCCTCCACCCCAAAGTTGAGTTTGCCTTCAGATCTGTGTACCCACAAGAAAGAAGCAGAGCATCACTTGGGCACGTGGCACGTTGGGCATCAAACACTTAGTCACCTGTTTTTGTTTTGATTTCTTTATTATCTTTATTTGATAGAAGCAGCCAGAAATGGAAAGAGGAGATAGAGGGGGAAAGAGACAGACGCCTGCAGCCCTGTTTTACCACTTGAGAAGCTTTCCCCCACAGGGGGGGACCAGAGGCTTGAACCTGGGTCCTTGTGCACTATAATGTGTGTTCAACTAGGTGCACCACCACCCAGCCCCTCCTTTTATCCTTTTTAAAAAATTTATTTATTTTTCCCTTTTGTTGCCCTTTTTTTATTATTGTTGTCGTAGTTGTTGTTGTTGTTGTTATTGATGTCATTGTTGTTGGATAGGACAGAGAGAAATGGAGAGAGGAGGGGAAGACAGAGAGGGGGAGAGAAAGACAGACACCTGCAGACCTGCTTCACCACCTGTGAAGAGACTCCCCTGCAGGTGGGGAGCTGGGGGCTCAAACCGGGATCCTTACTCTGGTCATTACGCTTTGTACCACGTGCACTTAACTCACTGCACTACCGCCCAACTCCCTGTTTTTGTTTTTAAGGGGGTAGAGCTGGCTTTCAACCCCCCCCTTTTTTTTTTGTTTCTTTTTGACATGACAGCAGGGAGTGAACCAAGAGCCTCGTGCTGGCACGAAACTCCGCATGGACTCCTGGACCCATTTCATTTCATTTTCACTTTTATTTTACTTGGTGAGACCAGGGACTGAGCACAGGTCTGATTTCACCACCCCCAGCCCACTTTGCCGTTCATGCAGAGCGAGAGTGAGGGGGAGGGGTTAGAGAGAGAATGCAACAGCTCACAGACACACACACACACACACCTCTGTAAGGTGTCAGAACTTGAACCTGGGCTTTCTGCCTGGCAAGGCAACTAACCTCCCCCCCAGGTGAGCTCACTTAGGAAGATGGGGGTGGGTGGAGAGACACCAAAGCCTCCACTGCACCATCCATGGAGGTCTCCCTGGAGCTGTCTGTGGCTTTCTCATGTGGAGCTCAGCATCCTCCCCAGCCTGTCTACCCCCGGGACCCCTTCCCTCCGCCTCTGCCCCTTCTCAGCATACCCCCATGCCTCCACCGGCCTGTTCTCACCAGGACCCTACCTGTCCTGTCCCCATTCCCGGTCCAGCCTCCTTGTGGCCTCCCCGCCCCTTTTTTTTTTTTTTGCCTACAGGGTTATTGCTAGGATCTGGTGCCCGCACTGTGAATCCACTACTCCTGGAAGATATTTTTTCCCCATTTTTGTTGCCCTTGTTGCTCTTGTTGTTATTGTTGTTGTTGTTATTAATGCTGTTGTTGTTGGATAGGACAGAGAGAAATGTAGAGAGGAATGGAAGACAGAGGGGGAGAGAAAGACAGACACCTGCAGACCTGCTTCACCGCCTGTGAAGCAACTCCCCTGCAGGCGGGGAGCTGGGGGCTCGAACCGGGATCCTTATGCGGGTCCTTGCGCTCTGCGCCACCTGCACTTAACCCGCTGCTCTACCGCCCGACTCCCATGGCCTCCGCTCTTACTCCACCCTGTCCCCGTCCGCTCCCCAGGCCTCTGACCTCGGTGTGCATGTCCTAGCCCCTGTGGTCACCTCTGTTCCTAGCCACCCTCCCATACAGAGTCCCCTGCCGCGCCCCCAGCAGGGAGGGCTGAGCATGGAGGGACGGTGGGTTGCCTGGGTTGAAAGGGGGGTGAAGATGCGGGATGGGTGAGGGTGAGGCTGGTTTGACTGGGCATTGGCTGTCTCAGCAGCTGGGCCGCCTGCACCCACCTCTGCAGGGTACCATGGCTGCGTCTCTACCCCAGTCCTGGGAGGGGCGGGAGGTGTGTGCAGAGGGGACCTGAGGGGGTCAGGCCTGTGTGTCTGTGTGTCTGTGTGTCTGTGGCAGGGAGCGTGTCTCAGCAGGGGGCAGAGCCTTGGGCCAGCACAGGAGGGACAGCGGCTGTGGGCGGCACCCGGGGTCGTGTGTGACCACAAGGGCGGGGTGGCCCTGTGCCCATGGCAGGGGCCTCTGACCAGCCTGGTGGCCGTGAGTCCACATCCCCGGGAGGAGCCTGCTGACTGTGGCTCCTGTCCCCTGACCCCATGTGGCAAGTGGGGCTGTGTTTCTGGACCCTCTAGGGGTGGGGGAGTGAGGACCACTGGTCCTGCTGTTACAAGCAAGCCTGAGTATGGCTTTGGGAGCAGAATTGAGGCCACACTTAGGGGGTCACTGTGGGTTTAGGGGTAGGGTCCCCCCCTGTGCTGAGGAGAAAGGTCAGAGGGCCTCAGGGTACACCTTCCCAGGGGGACGTCCCAGTGGCTGCGCCCAGCCCTGGCCTGGTGCCATGGAGCCGGAGAACTGGGGAGGGTGGCTTGGAGGAAGTGGGGGAGCCAGGGGAGAGGGGGCCACTCTCGGGGGGTGGGGGGCAGTGCCCCCGGTCCCACCTCCCTTGTGACACATCAGCTCCCTCCCCTGCATCATTAGCAGCTCTGAAAGTGGGGAGGCGGCAGCAAAATAAGAGAAAAGCAATTTGACGTTTCTAATAAAGCGTCGCTCCACTTTGCCAAATTAATTTTGACTCCCATAATTATTTGCTGTAGGAGCGGCCCCGTTCTCCCCACCGCCGCCTAATGAGGTAATTGGGGAATTAGGAATTAATGACTTTAACAGAAGTGACAACTGACTTCACGTCTGGGAGCTGCCTCTCCCCCGGAGTGCACGCTCGCTCTCAGCTCGGCTGCCTCCGCAGAGACCCAGGCGTCCTGCCTCCCAGCAGCTCCCGGCTGTTCCCCAGGGCCGCACCCTGGGGCTGCACCCGCTCCCCAGCCCTGGCCTCCTCGGCCACAGCCACAGCCCAGCCGGCCTCTCTGGGAGAAGCCGTCCCAGGGCCCCACGCTATTCTGGGTGTCCCTGGGACTAACAATAGCACAAGGTGCTCAGACTGCTCTGCTCACGTGTGTGTGGGGGGGGGGGGGGGCTGAGCCCCGACTCCCTGCAAGGCTGTCATCTGTGGGTGGCGTATGGGTGGGGCCTAGTCTCTGTTCAGCAGCTTGGCCTCAGTTTGTCTGCTTTTACCGAATCTGGGAGAGGTGTGTGTGTGTGTGTGTGTGTGTGTGTGTTCATTCGTTCCCAGTTTCTGGGAAGGGGCCGAGCTGCACCCACAAGTGGGGAAGGACAAGGGTCTCCCATGAGTTGCTGCCTCAGACCCTGCCCCCCAGCTCTCTCTGGCAGCCTACCCCCACCCCAGCCCCAGTGTCACCCGGCCTCTTGGTGGCAAGAGGTGCTGTGTCCTGTGACCTGGGTACTTGGTCTGCCCAAGGGCCTGAGTGTCCTTGGGGACAAGGGACTGTTCTTCCCACCGGCTTCACCCCTGTAGGCTGGAAAGCAGGTTGGCTCAGCTCACTCGCTGCTCTCAGGGTTTGAGTCAGTGTTTGGCTTCCTTTCCCTGAGCTGGGGATGCTGTTTAACCCTCCATGTCCCAGTTTCCATCTCAGTAGCCATGCTTATCTTCCGAGGACTGCCCTGTGGGGAGAAGGGAGCTTCTTAGCACCCACAGAGAGCCCGGTGCTTTGGGCATTCAGTGAAGTGCCCCCTTCTACTGGGTGCCATCTCTGCAGGGTTCCCATTGTAAGTCCTGCCCTGGGGCCTGGTTCTGTGTCCTAGAGGTGGCTCCCCTTCTCCTGACCTCAATTTCTCTTTTTACCCCAGCCCCCCAAGCCCCATCTTTACTCTTGATACCCTCATATTTGTTTGATTTCTTTCAATATTTATTTTTCTGCTTCAATCTTTTTTATTGTTGTAGTTGCTATTGTTATTGATGTCGTTGTTGTTGGATAGGACAGAGAGAAATGGAGAGAGGAGGGGAAGACAGAGAGGAGAGAGAAAGATAAGACACCTGCAGACCTGCTTCACCACCTGTGAAGCGTCTCCCCTGCAGATGGGAGAGCTGGGGGCTCGGACCTGGAACCTTACGCCAGTCCTTGCGCTTTGTGCCACCTGCGCTTAACCCGCTGAAGTACCGCCCGACTCCCTTATTTTATTTTTGATAAGAGAGACATACAGAAAGGCCAGAGCACTGCTCAGCTCTGATTGACAGTGGTGCTGGTTGATTGAACCCGGGACCACAGGCAGGAAAGCCCTTTTTAGAGAATCACAAAGCTTGTCTCTCCAGCTCTACCTTCACACTTCTCTGTGCTTAGAAGGCCCGGCATGATTCGCTCCACTCCTGGCCACCCCAAACACACTCGGCCCCACCCCTAGGACTGCAGAGGGGACCCCCACTGAGCTGCGGGGGCCTGAGGGGATGCGCTGCCAGGAGGGCTCTCCTGGGGGTGCGCGGCTGCAGAAGGGCATGGCTGGCAGCCTTGCGGGGCGCGGCGGGGGTCAGAGGCGGCTGCTGCTGCTTCGGGGTCGCTGACTCCCCCACCTCCCGTCCCCAGGACCAGGGCACCGTGGGGGTGATCTTTAACGTGGGCACGGACGACATCACCATCGACGAGCCCAATGCCATCGTGAGCGACGGCAAATACCATGTGGTGCGCTTCACTCGCAGCGGCGGCAACGCCACACTGCAGGTGGACAGCTGGCCGGTCAACGAGCGGTACCCGGCAGGTAGGCGGTGGGCGGGGCGGCGCGGGCGCTGATTGGAGCGTTTTCGGAGGGGGCGGGGCTAGATGAGACCCGGAGCTGGTAAAGGGGCGGGGCTACGGGAAAGGCGGGGCTTGCTGAGCAATCTGGTGGGGTGGTGGAGCAGGTGGAGATTTTGACCTCTGCTCCGGGAGGAGGCGGAGCTGAGCTGGGCTTCAGTTTGCGGGATGAAGAAGAGGAAGGGAAGGACTAGGGGAAATAGGATGAGAGTTCGGCAGGAGGTGGAATCCCTGGAGAGAGACATGGGATGGAGGCAGGCCTGAGTCCAGAGACAGAACCAAGCAGGGACCAAGGTCTTTACAAAGAGTGAGTCAAAGCTTCTGTTGCCAGCTGTGTCTGAGGAAGTGGAGTAGCTGTGGGCATCTGCAGGAGGGAACCCAGTGTCGCAGGGACTAAGCGACTTGGTGAAGGGACGAGAGACAGCCTCCAACCTTCACGACAGCCACTGACAGGGTCACAGTCTAGGGGCAGTGCAAACAGACCCCGTGTGTCACCATGCCATAGCCCCGTCCCCTCAAGGACCAGGAGGACTGAGGAGCACAGGGGAGGATGGGCTTGGGGACACATGGAAGGCACAAGACACAGAGAGGCAGAGGCTCTGCAAGATGCGGAGGGCGGCGGCAGGGAAAGGACCGCGGAGCGTGAGGGAAGCAGAGGAGGCATGATGGAGCCTGGAGCCTTGGAAATAGTCCCAGGAGCGGGGCCGGCTCCCGGGGTGATGTATGGAGTTGCTCGGAGACTGGCCATCCATGCTGACTAGCCAGCCCGGGGCGGGGGGGGGCAGTGCTCACAGGAAGGGGAGGAAGGAGGACACACAGAGATGGGGAGGCCAAAGAATCACAGAAATGAGGAGATAGGGCCTGAATGACTCAACAATCACACGGGGGTGGACATGAAAAGCAGAACGTCTGCAGCCCAAACCCCGCGATCAGGCAGAAGTGGGCACAGAGTTTCTGCTGACCTGGCCCAGGAGCATGTGGGCACGATAGGGGAGGGGTGGGGGAGTGCAGGTGCCTCCCAGCTGAGCAGCTTCACACCTGAACAACGCCCAGTGGCCCATCTCGGGAGAGAGAGCTCCCATGGCCCCCCTAACAAATGCAGGGACCTGGGGCTGGGTGGTGAGCTCACACCCTACCACACTCCCCACCTTCAGGGGGATGCTTCATGAGTGGTGAAGCAGGGCTGTAGGTGTCTGTTTTTCTTTCCATCTCTCTTCCCCTCCCCTCTCAGTTTCTCTCTGTCCTGTCCAATGGAGGAAAAAAAAAAAAGTAAAAAGAAAAGGGTGGTTGGGCGGTAGCGCAGCGGGTTAAGCGCACATGGCGTGAAATGCAAGGATCTGTGTAAGGATCCCGGTTCGAGCCCCCGGCTCCCCACCTGCAGGGGCGTCGCTTCACAGGCAGTGAAGCAGGCCTGCAGGTGTCTGTCTTTCTCTGTTCCTCTCTGTCTTCCCTTCCTCTCTCCATTTCTCTCTGTCCTATCCAACAATGACGACATCATCAACAACAATAATAATAACTACAACAATAAAACAACGAAAGGGCAATGGAAGGGCAAATAAATAATAAAAAGAAAAAGAAAAAAAATGGCCACTGGGAGCAGTGGATTACTCATGCAGGCACTGAGCCCCATCGATAACCCTGGCAGCGACAAAAACACAGATACACTCCCAGACACAGCGACCACTGCCCATATTCACACGGCCAGGCTGTGTGGGTGTCATCACCTGTGGGCGTCAGGCTGCCAGCACCCAGGCCATGCAGATGGGCCCCTGGTGCCCCAGCGGGCAAAGACTCAGCTTAAGGCCTCTGAGTCAGCTTAAGCTAGATCTTAATCTTGGATCTGCTTCTGACAAGCTGTGTGGCCTCAGAGGAGTCCTCTAGCCCCTCTGGAGCTCAGCTTCCGCTCCGGAAGGCAGACATGACACCCACCACAGCGACACCCTGCGAATCCCACGCAGTAGCCCAAGGAGAGAGAGCACCAGAAGTGTGTGGTGGGGTGCAGGTGCCGCACACAGCTTTGTTTTTGGCTACTGGGGTTATCGCTGGTGTTGCTCCACAGCTCTTGACAGCTATTTTTCTTTTGTTTTTTGGTAGAAGGCGAGAGACAGAGAAATAAAAGAGAAAAGAGTTAGAGACAAGAGCCACCCACAACGTGTTCTGCTGCTTGTGAACCTTCCCCCACCCCCTGAAGCTTGGGGGAGCAGGCGCTTGAACCCAGGTCACCACCCAGCCCCACACACTGAGCTCTTGCAGGGTTGTCCTGTGCAGTCAGTCTCCTTCCTGGCCAAGGGCCTGAGGTGGTCAGCACCAGGGACAGCGCAGCCTGTCCACTGTTAGGGCCTGGGAAGCACCTGCCAGCCTCACCACACACAGAGGCATAGACGACACATGCACACAGAGACATACAGACGTGGCCTGGACATGGATGGAGAGAGGTACCAGTGATGCCCAGATTGTGGGAGAAGCCCAGAGGAGACCGGCCTGGGGGTCAGCTGGGGAGCCTGGACCAGAACAGAGAGGGGTGTGAGGGAACTGGGGGAGTCAGGTGTCCAGGAAGGGAGTGCTAGGGGGCCTGTGGGTGGGGGCGGCAATCTGGAGGAGAAGGGGTGGGAGAGGAGGTGAGAGCAGAGGAAGGGAGAAGGGAGGAGTGAGTGGTGCTCCAGTGGCCTCCCTCTGCAGGCTCCAGCTGGTGACACGCGGCCGGGGGGGGGGGGGGGGGAGCAATAGAGGGATGGGGTAGCTGAGAAGGCTGGACTTGGCTGTGTGAGAGCGAGTGGGGCTAGGGGCCGAACTGGTGGGGGATGAGGGTGTGGGATGGGAGGTGGGGGAGCTTGAGGGCTGATCAAGGAAGGTGAGGGGAGCTGATGGCTTGGAGAAGTGGTTCAAGCCCCCCTGTTAACCGCGTGTGCCAGGCCACTTAAATAACACATAAACCCCGTTTAACCCACCCCCTAAACCACCCACTAAACGCAGTAACCAGCTGGGCCTTCCAGGCCTCCTGCCCCCTAACTTAAACCTGCTAAACGCCCCTGCTCGCCCCAGCACCCCACTTTGGGATGGGGAAGGAAGTTGAGGGGGCCGCTTGGGCACAGATAAACCCAGTTAACCTCTGCCCTTTCCCCTTCCACCTGCCCTTTTGTTCAGCCCCCCCCCTCCCTTTTCTTCTCCGCCTGGTCTCTTTTCATTTTTGGGGTGCGGCTGCCCACAGGGTGGGGCCGGGAGGATGAGGGGGATCGGAGACTGTGGCTGACTCTGGCCGAGAAACGCGTCATGACTTTTCTAACTCCTGTGGACGTTCCGCCGCCTGAGAAACCTGCTGTCTTTCTAAACTTTTCCAAGGAAACTTTGATAACGAGCGCCTGGCGATTGCTAGACAGAGAATCCCCTACCGGCTTGGTCGAGTAGTAGATGAGTGGCTGCTCGACAAAGGTAATTAACCAGAATTAATTAATTAATGAATTAATTAACTTTAAAAACACTATCTTAAAGGTGCAGAGCTCTCCCGTTCCCTAGTCGAGCCTTCCCTGGCGATGGCCCGGCCCGGGCGTACCCCGTCTCTCTGGGCTGGTATCTTTTCAGAGGGGAGGTTCTTTTCTTCTTTTTTTTTTTTTTTGGGGGGGGGCTTTTAGAGAGGCATAGGCCTCTGAACCCCAGGCATGCAGGCTGAGAGGAGAGGCCCCGTTCAGGGCTATGTGATGGACCATAGGCCCTGAAGCCTGCAGGGAGGGAGAATGGTAGATTTGGGGGTGCAGCAAGTGCTGAGCTAAGGAGCCAGAGGAGGGAGGAGGCTCCCCTGGAGTAACAGAAGAGAAGAGCAAAGAGGTGAACCTCAGATCCTACTGGAAAGACCCACCCCCATTCTGGAAAGTAATCCCTCTCCATGGAATGGGTCTACCCATGTCCTCTTAGGTGGCAGTGGAGATTAGGGGGAGTCTTGGGGAGACAGGGAGCGAAGTGGGGTCCCACAGGGGTGTGCACCCATGCCTGCAGGCAGAGGAGGAGGGAGGCCACTTGTCACCAAGGCAGGCGGGGCCCAGGGCCCAGCCATGCCCTTTGGAGAGGGGGCGAGCTCTGTACCTCTAAGGCTAAACTCTAGGGGGGATTAGCTCTCTTAAACCCCCACATAACCAGCTGATAACTGTGCTTTTAAATGTCCATGGGGCCTCCCCCTAACTAAACCCCCCGCATAATCTCCCCCCCCACCCCCAACACAGCCGGCGGGGTCTAAACATGCTGATAACCAGTTGTGATAAATCGTAACAGGACAGAAAGTTAAAGGGACTGTGATAGCCTGCTCGGACACCTACAGCCCCGGCCACACGGGCTGCCCTCCAGCGGGGTGAACTTTAACCCTTTGAGGAGTTCTCGGTGGGCAGGGTGCCCTCACTTCCAATAGAGCTTCCGCTACCCTCACAGAAGCCCAGAAAGCAGCCGGGGCTGAGGCTGGGACAGCTGGTGACCCCCCCCCCCCCACTAGGGTAGGGACAGCTGCATGGGCCCTGGGGGAGCAGGGTGGAACTATGGTCCAGATGGGTTGGGGGTGCATTGGGAAGCCCAGCTGTCTTCCACCAGCTGCACGGCTGCCACCACCCCCCCTCCAACATAGCTGTCTGAGTCCTCTAGAAAGATGGAGAGGCTGACTTGTCACAACACCCATTTCTAAGCCAGGTATAGACTACTGTCCCCTGGCATCTGGCTTATGGTGGGTAAGGTGCTTTAAAATATTTATTTTTCCAAAGAATTTTGTATTCTTTTCTTTTCTTTTTTATTTTCCACTAGGGTTATCCCTGGGATTTGGTGCCAGCACTATGAATCCACTGCTCCTGGCAGCCATTCTCTCACTCTCTCTCTCTCTCTCTCTCTCTCTCTCTCTCTCTCTCTCTCCCTTCTATTTTATTGGCTAGGACAGAAATTGGGCAGGGGGAGATAGACAGGGAGAGAGAAAGAGAGACCTCTGCAGACCTGCTTCACCACCTGTGAAGCTTCCCCTCTCCGGGTGGGGAGCCGGGGATGGAACTGGGATCCCTGAGCATGGTAATGTGTTTGTGCTCAGCCTGGTGTTACTGCCTGGCCTCCTCACTATCTCTGGGCTCTGGGGAGTGAGCAGGGAACAGGCCCAGCGAGGGGCCCGGCGGACTCCCCAGGGACCAGTCAAGGCTCAAGGCTGGGCAAGTGGGTGAGTGTCCCAGATGGCTGGCTGCCCCAGAGGTCGGAGTAGGGTCTCCTGGAGAACCCCAGTTTGCAGAAGGTGTGGGTGTCACGAGTTGTCCTGTCCTCAGCCCAGGTTTTGGGGGGCAGGGACACCTAACTAAACCAGATCTCTAACGAGGCACTAACCAGAGGCTAACAAGGGCTAAGCTGCGTCTTAAACCGCTAGTAGCCACAGGTCCAGGGGGGCAGGGGCGCCATAGTCAGCCCTCTGCCCCCAGTCTCCACCCTTCCCCCCCAAAAAAAATAAGCCACACCAAAACGAAAATTAAATCTAAACTTAAGCATAATAAATCTCTTTTCTAAAACAAAACCACAACAAAGCAACAAACTCAGAGGGTTAAACTGACCCCCAGATTTGCTAAAAGCTGACTGCTGGGGGAGGGGGGACCTGGCAGAGCCAGCCCAAGGGGCTGCATGGGACATGGGGGGGGACACGGCTGGAGTGGTTCTTTCCGTGGCTGTCAGGGAGTGAGGCTGAGGTCCCTTTAGCATTTCCATCTCTGTGCTTTGACGTGGGGCAGCAGGAGGAAGGCCTTGCTCCGGCTGGTTGGGGGAGGTGGTGGTTTCCAGACTGGCAGGCATAGCTGCTCCCACTCTCATGCATGCCCCTCTCCACACTGTCCATCTGTCTGTCTGTCTGTCTGGGGACTGCCCACCCTGTCTCTGTCTGCTGCTTCCCAGGGCCCTGCAGCTCAGGGCCGGATGCTGGGGGTGTGGGACTTCGGGGGTCAAAGAGAGAAGACTGGGGGAGGGGTCAAATTGAGAAAGCAGGTTGGAGAGGAGGGCCTGGGGCATGAGCATGGTGGGAGAGCGCATAGTGGGTCTCCCCTGGCTGGTCCCTGTGTGTCTTGGGGATCCCCCCCCAGGGTCCCTGCCTGCAGGGCTGGAGCTACAGCTGATGGAAATTTCCTTGGTGTCTGTCCTTTCCTTGGCCCTCCAACCCTTCCTTTCTCCCTGGCCCCTCTGTCTGTTCCCTGCTTCTCACCCTCCACCCCAGGCCGTCAGCTGACCATCTTCAACAGCCAGGCCGCCATCAAGATCGGGGGCCGGGACCAGGGCCGTCCCTTCCAGGGCCAGGTGTCCGGCCTGTACTACAACGGGCTCAAGGTGCTGGCGCTGGCCGCCGAGAGCGACCCCAACGTGCGGACCGAGGGCCACCTGCGCCTGGTGGGGGAAGGGCCGTCCGTGCTGCTCAGCGCGGAGACCACGGCCACCACCCTACTGGCCGACATGGCCACCACCATCATGGAGACCACCACTACCATGGCCACCACCACCACGCGCCGGGGCCGCTCCCCAACGCTGAGGGATAGCACCACGCAGGTAAGGGGCCTGGGGGCCTGGGGAAGGAGACCCCGAGTCCCCAGACCAGCCCCCCATACACGTCACAGCTATGGTTCAAGGGGTGAGGGCCCGGTCTCCTTTGTGAAGTCGCCTCCATGTTTAGAATGGCCTCACCTAGTCTCCATGGGACCCCAGTGTCCACAGGTCTGCGGGTCTGGGGTTGCAGGCTCCCCAGCGCCTCAGCCTTTGCACACCTCACAGGTGCTTCCTCTCAGTCAGGGCTGAGTGGAGTCCCATTCCCCCAGAGGAAGGAGGGGCAGAGAGGACAGGCCTGGCTTTCCTTGTGGTTGAGGCCAGTGGGCTTTTGGTGGGGCGTGCACCCAAGCCCAGGTGGGGGAAGTCAGGGGGGGAGGTCATGAAAGGGTCCACCCTGCCTCTCGCTCACCCCATGTGCAGACCCCAGGGGTGACAGTAGGGGGCTGCCCTTGTCGCCTCTGTGGGGGCTTCTCTGGCATGACTGCTACTCCAGTCCCCAGTCCACCCCACCCCCAGGATCCTGCACACACACACACACAAAGCATCATGGGGCACATGGGGCTGTGCTCAGTGTGGGGGGGGGGGCAGGGTGGCCATGAGAACGTGTCCGCCTACCATTCCTTCAGCTTCTGGGTGGATGGGCTCCTTGGGTTGTCCATGCCTGTTCATCTGCCTGTCTCCCACAGAGAACAGCCTGAACCCCCTTCCTCAACCTTTACTGCTAAGGGATCTCTGGGCACCCCAGTGCCAGACCAGGCACAGGTGGCAAGGCAGCAGCTCCCATCAGCCTCTGAAGCTGGGTATAGTCTCTAGGTCTCTCACAGAGGAGGGCTCTGCTGAAACGCCCAGTTCCCAGTCCCAGTCATGGGTGGGAGTCTCCATGGGGAGACTCCATGGAGCTGGGGCCTCTGGGGGTCTGGCTGTCCTCAGGGGCAGTGGTGGGAGCTGGGGGTGTCTGCATATGGTGGGTGAGGGAGAGGCAGTATGGTCCTCCCCACCCCAGACTCCCCCAGTCTGGGCTTTGGGGTTCTCTCCTTGCATCTCTGCGTCTCCTCCCTGAGCCCCCCCCCCCCATACTCACTCATCTGGGGGATTCTCTCTCTGCAATTAGGGAAAGTGCTGACAAAGTGGGCTCCTGCTGCCATGGCAACTGCAGCCCCAGTTACCATGTGCAGCTCTGTTCTGGGTTGGGAGAGGGGCTGGGGTGAGGCTGCAGCTGAGAACCCCCCTCCCAGGTGCACCTCCCCCTCCAGCTACCCCACCCCCATGCTCTGGGCCCAGTGCCCTCTCTCCTCAGCTTTGTGGGAGCCCAGGGCAAAGTGCAGCCATCTCAGTGGCCCCTGTGGCCCTCTGCAGGTCGGTCACCCAGGGTCACCCAGGATCACCCTGGGTCTACCTTCCCACCTCCTGGAACCCACTCTCCCCGCTCTCCTCTCTCCCTGTCCCCAGAACACAGATGACCTGCTGGTGGCCTCGGCTGAGTGTCCGAGTGATGACGAGGACCTGGAGGAGTGTGAGCCCAGTACTGGTGAGTGCCTCTCCCCCCTCCCCCGCCCCGGGCCCGCTGACACAAGCTGGGAGGGGGGCGACTGTCCAGGTGGCCAGGCCTTAGCTTCTACCCCATAATACCCTCCCTTCCCAGCACCCCTACCCGGGTCCCTCAGATGCCCTCTGGCTGTGCCGCTTATGGCCTCCCTTGGGTTTCCTCCCTCCAGAGGTAGTGAGGTCCTCAAGTTGGGCTTCTGGATGCTGGGAGGGGGAGTTAGACTTTTCCCTAGAAAGATGGTAACTGCGGTACCTGTGAAGTCTCAGGAACTACAACTCCCATCAGCCCTTGGGCCCAGAACTACAATTCCCATCAACATTTGAGGCTGGGTGGTGTCTAGGTCATTTACAGAGGAGGGCTCCGTGGAAACCCCCCCCCCCCCTGTTGTTCCCAGTTGCCGACCAAGCCTGGGCAGTTACTACCCAGCCTCTCTGTGCCCAGCATTGTGCTTGGACAGGTGGGGAGGTGCCCTGAGGAGATCAGGACTGAGAACTGGCCCATAAATGGGGGGAAGGGAGAGCTCTCATGGGGCAGAGCAAGGCCAGGAAGGAAGGCTTCCTAAGGCTGGCATCTCGGGCTTCTGTCCCACCCTTTCACTCAGAGCCAGGGGTGCAGCCCCGGAGACCAGAGCTGTGAGGTAGGGGGTGTGATGTGGGCAGCCTAGCAGGTTGGAGGGTTTGAGTGAGGACAGCGGGCAGCCTGGAAGAGGGGCTGGCATGACCCTGGGTGGCCCAGGGGGCAGTGTTGGCCTTGGTGGCACTTCTGTCCCTGGCTCGAGTCCCCTCATTTCCATGTCGTGACTGGCATCTTGGCTGTTTGTGCCGGGGGCTGGGGTGGGGCTGGCAGAGGGGGTGTGTGACCCGGTCACGCCCTATGAGTTAGGTCTGGGTCGGGGAGAGGGCATGTGCCAGCTGAGCTTAAGGGTGGGGTGTGGGGAGACCCAGAGGAGTGGCCGCGGAGCCTGGGGCAGGAGCTCGGCTTCCAGAGGCCGGGGGAAAAGGGGGCTTGTGGGGTGCCGACACTGGAGTTCCACTGCCCTCTGACCCCCCCCCCTCACCTTGCCTGAGGGGGCCTCCCCGCCCATGGCCCAGGGCCTGTGTACAGCACCCCCCCCCCACTCTGGCAGCCCCTCTGCTACAGTCTGTCCCTCCCTCCTTGGGGGAGCCTCTGACCACCTCACAGCTTGGGCATAGCACCCCACTCACCCCACCCTGGGACTTCCTGGGCACGTGGCTGTGCTGAGGCCCTGAGGTCACCATGGCCACACCCCCAGGCTGGGAGCTTCGGGGTAAGGGGTGACCCAGCTTCCCTGGACCCCTGGGCAGGGCTGCTGGGCTGATGGCCACAGTGCATGGGGACATGGGACACTGGGCACACTGGGCTGGACATGGGACACTGGGCACACTGGGCTACACCAGCCAGCACGCTGCCCGGGAGGTCCCGGCTCCCAGCCCCATCCGAGGCTGGTCAGGACCTGGGTGTGACTCTGGGTGCTAGAACTAGAGTGGGGTGCGGAAGCAGTAGGTCAGCTGCCCCCCCCCCACCTCCATGAGGACATTGATTCTGTGAGAGCATGTGGGGGGAGAAGTAGGAGTGGGGGGAGGGGAGACACCTGGCTACGGATAGGACCCTGGGGGCTGGTCTGCGGCCTACCCAGTAGAGCACACACATGGCCACGCCCGAGGACCCGGGTCTAAGCCCCCAGTTCCCGCCTGTAGGGGACAAAGCTCTGTGAGTGGTAGGGCCGTGCCCTTGTGTCTTTTCTTCTCTGCCTCTGTCTTTCTCCTTCTGCCTCTTACACTCTCTATCAAAAGAAAGAAGAATGGCCCCCCACCAGGAGCGGTGGAGCTGTGCACACACAGAGATAAACCTGTTGGCAAAATAAGTAAAGAGAAAGATGAAGTGGAGGCAGGAGGGCAGAGGGCTCCTGTCCCCGAGTCCCCAAGGGGACAGAGCTCACCGGTGCCAGCCACACAGCTGCAAAGGGAGGCCAGGCAGTGCCCATGGTGAGACCAGGGTCCTTGGGGTGATGGAGAACACCGACCCCACCTGGAGACGGAGGGGATACACACTAGGGTCCCCCATTGGTGGGAGGCTTGTCCCTAGCTGAGGGCCAGGCAGCCCGGGCTCAAGTGTGAGTGGGGTAGGGGCTCCTGAGGGGCTGCAGCTCCCCCCAGTCAGATCCTGAGCCCGGAAGAAGGGGGGAGGACCCACCCTCTCACCTTGCCATGCTTCCCTTAGACTTGAGACCTCTTCTCCCAGCTTATGAGGCCGTCTCCTAAGACTGTCCTTGCACCTGAGGTCAGTGACGGGGGATGTGGGTTTGTACCCCAGAGGCACAGGAAGGGCCCACTCAAGGGTTCAGTGTGTGTCTGCACATGTGCACGGACCACAGAAAGCACATAGGAGCTGCACCCAGGTCTGTCCCTGGGAACCTGAGGACACCCGTGTGACCAGAGCCCCAAAAGTCCCCACGTAGGCAGGCAGCTGCATCTGTGGCTGCAGAGGCTCAGCATGCCTGCGACCCACCGAGAGACAGAGACAGAGACAGGAGCACGCAGCCAAAAGCCCACCTGCACGCGCTGAGAGGCCCGCTTTGTCACACGTGTCAGACCCCAGGCAGGGTTGGACCAGAACCTACATGTGTGCCCTCATATGTTCAGGATTGAGAAAAACATGTGCACACACATCACATATTCATCCTCAGACACACACACACACACACACACACATACACGTGTGCGTGCTCAGAACTGCGGTGCTCCCCTGCATGGTGAATCCAGCTCTCCTGCTGCAGAGTTGGGCCCTTGGCACTGAGTGTCACACCATGTGGACCTGCTCCACTGGTGGATTCTTCCATGTATAGAATGAGAGAAAAGGAGAGACGCCTCGCACCACTCCCTCACAAAGCATTCCCTCTGCAGGTGCTCCCATGTGGTGGGCGGGGGCTTAAACCCTGTTCCTTGTACTTGGGAGGTGTACTGTACGCCCCCACCCCGTTTTGGCCTGAGCATTTCTCAGCTCGTCCTCTTGGTGGTGCTGGGGATCAAACCTGGGGCCTCTTGTGTGCAAGGCTGGTGTGATACTGCTGTGGTCTCTCCCCGGCCCTGGAACGTGCATTTTTCATTCACACAGTCATCCCCAGTGCTGCTGACTAGTCTCCTTTCATCCTGGGGGAGTTGTGGGGGGTCATGAAGGGCAGGATTGGTGGGCCAGGACTGGGAGGGGTAGGGGACAGCCCTCCAGATGATAAACAGATCTTTTAACAAAACTCAAGCAAACCGGGAGGGGTGGGAGGCGCCTGGCCTGTGTGCTGTCTATGGGGTGGGAGCAGCGGCACCTCTCCCCTAAACCCTGCTGGGGAGATGCCCCCTCCCGGGCTGCCTCTGCAGGGGTGTGGGCACAGGGTCCCCCTCCTCCCTGCAGTCACAGGGCCTGCACCCCATATCTTCCCCAGAGTGCTTTCTGGGGCAGCTTATTTCCTTGTCCTGGTGCCTCTTTCATTAATTCAGGGTTGAGTCACCTAAGGCCCATGAAAGAGTGGGGAGCCCACAGCCCCAAGCTGACCCTCTCAGCAGAGTCCTCTTGCTGGGGGAGGGGTCCTGGCAGGCCGCTAGCAAAACTATTTTCAGTCTCTTTGTGATTTGGGGGTTTGCTGACTCTTTGCTGACCTTGTAGCCCTCCCCCCTTCTGGCATTGTTTGAATCCCTACATCTCAGTATTTTGCCTAGCTGTGTGTGTGTGTGTGTGTGTGTGTGTGTGTGTGTGTGTGTGCGCGCGCGCGCATGCGTGCTTACCAGGGTTATCACTGGTGCTCGGTGCCAGCACATTCTTTCCTTTTATTTATTTTCTACTTTATCGAATACAGAGAGAAATTGAGAGGGGAAGTGGGATAGAGAGGAGGGAAAGATAAACATCTGGACACCTGCTTCACCACTCGTGAAGAGTCCCCCCTGCAGGTGGGGAGCGGGGGCTCAAACCCAGGTCCTTGCACATAGTAACGTGCACTCAACCGGGTGCGCCACCGCCCGGCCCCCACTGTGTCTTTAAACTGTTACTGTGGTGCTTTCCTTTCTTCCTCGGTATCCCCCACACTGGCGGCCTGCTCTCTTGGTCAGCACAGGTACTAAGTGTCCTGCCGTGGCACTTGGGTCTCCCTCCCTTCTACCTCCGCCTCTCTCCCTGGATCTGTTCAGAGGGTGCTCCTGGTCATCATGACCCAGGGTTCTAGTTTCATGTCCTTGTGGGAGCTTCAGGGAGGTTCTGGAAGCCCCTTCCTGGGTATCCCCACCTAGACTGTATCCTATAGGGGGCTTTGGGAATCCCATCTCTTGCCAATGTGCCCCCCATTTATTTATTTTTTTAATATTTTATTTATTCATTCCCTTTTGTTGCCCTTGTTGTTTTATTGTTGTAGTTATTATTGTTGTTGTCATTGTTGGATAGGACAGAGAGAAATGGAGAGAGGAGGGGAAGACAGAGAGGAGGAGAGGAAGACAGACACCTGCAGACCTGCTTCACCACCTGTGAAGCGACTCCCCTGCAGGTGGGGAGCCGGGGCTCGAACCGGGATCCTTATGCCAGTCCTTGTGCTTTGCGCCACCTGCGCTTAACCCGCTGCGCTACAGCCCAACTCCCCCATTTATTTATTTTAAAAATATATTTATTTATTCCCTTTTGTTGCCCTTGTTATTTTATTGTTGTAGTTATTATTGTTGTCGTCATTGTTGGATAGGACAGAGAAATGGAGAGACGAGGGGAAGACAGAGGGGGAAAGAATGAGAGACACCTGGAGACCTGCTTCACCGCCTGTGAAGCGACTCCCCTGCAGGTGGGGAGCCGGGGGCTCAAACCAGGATCCTAACGCCCATCCTTCCCCTTTGCGCCACCTGCGCTTAACCCTCTGAACTTAACTCCCGTGCCCCCCATTTTTAAAATGAGGGTGGCAGACTAGCACACAGGAGGCCTGGTCATGTGGGCACCAGCTTGGTCCGGTGGCCACATCTGAATGCAAGGGATACTAGGGGCCTACAGGGAATGCTGGGAGTTGGAGGAAGTACCTTTGGGGAGGAGGCTGCGGCCCGGGCCGATGGGGGTGGCACTGTCCCGGGCACACCCCTGCTTGGCGAAACACCCTCCTAACGTGTGTGCTTGTCGAGCTGGGTCAGCAGGTGGGGGGTTCCTGGCTGGGGTGAGGTGGAGACGGGAGCAGCCCACGGTGCCACCTGGGGCCGACTGCCTTTCCCTGTCCGGCCGACTCGGTCCCCTGCAGAGCCATGCTGCCTCTGCTGGAATCCTGGCCATTGCCCTCCCTGCCCTCAGCTCTGGACTTGGCCTTGGGTGGCAGTGGCTCGCCATGTGCATGGAGGAGTTACCCCAGACAGCATGGAGCACCTTCCAGCAGCTGGAATCCAGCGTCCCTGGCTGCGGAGAAGCAGCTGTTTGTGGTGGGTGGCATGGTGCCAGGTGTGCCCAGGTCGTGTGTCCCCGGCGCCACGGCTACCAGGGGAGGTGACGGTTCTTCCTGAAGTCTTGTGACACCCGGGAGGCACCCCATCCCAAGGAGTCTGCACTTCCGGTGTCCACTGTTGCGGGAGCCCAAAGGGACCCCAGCTGGGCTGTCACAGTGAGGAGTGCGATGACCCCCTTCCTGGATGACGTGATCATCAGGAGAGCCACTGTGCTGTCGGTCTTGGCCCATCTGAGCCCTGCGGAGGGGGGATGGCTGGGGTCTCTGTGTCACCTGTGGATAGGACAAGAAGTGTGGGACCTGAGGTGTGGGGGCTGTGACTGGAGGCAGAACACCATATATATATGCCCCAGGGATGGGGAGGGGGGCAGAGGATTCTGGGGAAGTCCCTGGGAAGCAGGTCCCGGGCTGACACCAAGTTCTGGAAGCCAGGAGTGGCCGGGCTTCAAGGCAGAGTGACCAGGCCGTGGGGCTCTGGTGGCTGGTGGGGGAGCATATAGGGGGCAGCTGGGACCTCTCGTGTTCAAAGGGCACAAAGCACTGGGGTCTGGGGGTGTGTGGGGTCATGCCTGGAGCCCCCCAACAGCCTCATCTAGCGGGGGCCCAGCAAGAGGGCGGGGCCTGGAGCCCCCCAACAGCCTCATCTAGCGGGGGCCCAGCAAGAGGGCGGGACCTGGAGCCCCCCACAGCCTCATCTAGCAGGGGCCCAGCAAGAGGGCAGGGCCTGGAGCCCCCCACAGCCTCATCTAGCAGGGACCCAGCAAGAGGGCAGGGCCTGGAGCCCCCACAGCCTCATCTAGCGGGGGGCCCAGCAAGAGGGCAGGGCCTGGAGCCCCCCAACAGCCTCATCTTGCGGGGGCCCAGCAAGAGGGCGGGGCCTGGAGCCCCCCACAGCCTCATCTAGCAGGGGCCCAGCAAGAGGGCAGGGCCTGGAGCCCCCCACAGCCTCATCTAGCAGGGACCCAGCAAGAGGGCAGGGCCTGGAGCCCCCACAGCCTCATCTAGCGGGGGGCCCAGCAAGAGGGCAGGGCCTGGAGCCCCCCAACAGCCTCATCTAGCGGGGGCCCAGCAAGAGGGCGGGGCCTGGAGCCCCCCACAGCCTCATCTAGCAGGGGCCCAGCAAGAGGGCAGGGCCTGGAGCCCCCCACAGCCTCATCTAGCAGGGACCCAGCAAGAGGGCAGGGCCTGGAGCCCCCCACAGCCTCATCTAGCAGGGGCCCAGCAAGAGGGCGGGGCCTAGTTTGCTTGGGTCAGGGTGTGTCCCCAGGCAGGGCTGCCATGTCCTCTGCTCTGGACCCGTTGCCTGCTGGGGCCATGACCGTTGGGGACCACAAACTGGCCTCATCAGCACTTGACCTTGATGTTTGCAGGGACCCCTGGGGGTCCAGCCACGCGTGGACAGTGGTACGTAAGAGTTGGCCTCACAGAGCCTGGCAGGATCCTCAGGTGGCTCAGCTGGGGACCAGGGGCGAGGGATGGGGGTTCAGAACCGATCGCTCAGCTTGTGCTGAGGCTCCCACCCCTGCCCCAGACACCTGGCCTGGTCTGGCTCACATAAAATGCTCAGTGAATCTCTCCTCCCCTCCCCTTGGCCACTCACAGTCACCCCACTCTACCATTCCAGTGTGGGTGCTCGAGAGAGGTACGTCAATCAGTCCAGACCCCGACTCTAGGGGTGAAAAGGCCCAGGGTGTCAAAGGCACCCTAGGTGGGGATGAAGGAAATCTGCCTGGAGGAAGGGGCATTTGTCTGGACTGGAAGGCGAGTAAGATGGGTGAACAGAGGTGCTCTGAGCAGAGAGAGTGGGGCAAATGCCCAGAGCAGGGCCGAGCTCTGAGGGCCCCAGGTACACACAGGCTTGTGCAGGGAGGGGACCCAGAATGTCACTGCCCACTGGGCCACCAGCTGCCCTCCAAGACTGTTTGCCAGGGGCCCAGGTACTGGGAGGTCCTGGTGGAGGACCATGGTGGGCTGGTGAGCAGCTCAGGGTCAAGAGCAGAGAAGCTGGAAGGGTGGGGCTGGGGCACAAGGAAGAGACCCTGGAGGTGCAGTGGAGGGGGAGCCGGAGGGGATGCCAGGCCCAGAGGCACTACCGCAGCCGGGACAAGAGTGGGGTTGCACCCCCTTTGTACCCCCAGACCATTAGGAGGCAGGAGGCAGATGGAGGTACTTGTAGTTGGCGCAGGGGCTGATGGGAATTATGGCCCACACCCTTTTGAGGGCTCATGGGAGTTGTAGTCCTCACCCTTTTGGAGGCTGATGGGAATTGCAGTTTCTGCCTAGGGGGCCCCAGTCACTAGGCCCAGGGGGCGAGGAGTCCTGACCCTACCCCAATAGCTCCCCGGGCCCTGCATTAGCAAGTTGTTCCTTCCCAGATGGCTGTGTATGTATTTTCTTTTCTTTTTTTGCTTTCTTCTTCTTTCCGTTGTTTTATTATTGTTTGAACAATAATAAGAGGGTCAGAGGCAGCAGAGCCCTGGCCAGGTCCTGGCAGCCCCGTGGGGGTTCTGGGGAGGGGGCGGGGGGAAGTCAGAGTGGGGGTCAGAGGTGGAGGGTGAAGAAAGACAGGTGGGGAGTTAAGGTTGAAGCTCAGGGATCAGAGGACATTTGGCTCACTCACCCCTGCCCCTCCCCATCACCCCTCCTCGAGTCCTAAGGGATGGGACCCCCTCCTTCCTGCCCTTGGCCTCGCGCAGCAGCAATCCTCCATCTTCAATTCTTCCTCCTCTGCTCGAGCTCCCCACAGTGGGTGTCTCCTCCAGGGCCTCCCCTCCCTGCCCCCCACCCACATGGCCACTCAGTGGGTGCCTCCTCCCAGGCCTCCCCTCCCTGTCCCCCACCCACATGGCCACTCAGTGGGTGTCTCCTCCAGGGCCTCCCCTCCCTGCCCCCCACCCACATGGCCACTCAGTGGGTGCCTCCTCCCAGGCCTCCCCTCCCTGTCCCCCACCCACATGGCCACTCAGTGGGTGTCTCCTCCAGGGCCTCCCCTCCCTGTCCCCCACCCACATGGCCACTCAGTGGGTGTCTCCTCCAGGGCCTCCCCACACCTCTGCTCCGTAGAGGCGGACAGGCCCTCCCTCCACCACCAACAGCAGGTGCAGACTTGAGTTTTGTGTTTCTGGAGGCGGGGGGCAGCATTACTGAAGAGGAGGAAGCAAGACGTCCAGGGAGAGAAGCTTGAGGGAGGGAGATGCCAAACAGATAAGACAGGAAACGTTTGTTCGGAAAAGTTGTTTTTTCTTATTTTTTTTCCGGGAGAACCCGCTTACACAGCTCTGTTTGTAATTTTTTTCTTCATGCTAAAATCACACGGCCTATTTGTTGATGTAAGTTGCCTGAATTCCGTGGTATGCTATCTTCTTTTTTAACAAAAAAAAAAAAAAGAAAAACTTAGAAAAAAAAACCCTAAGATACTGTCGTTAGGTTTGTTTAATTGATTCTCTTTGTAATCTGTTTTTAAAGCCTTAAGACCAGTAGTTTCATCTTTTTTTTTGTTGTTGTTGTTTCTTTTCGATTTATTTTTCCTTTCTGTTCATTTTGGTTTCTTAAAGACAAGAAAAAAAAGATAAAAATAAAATAACGAAAATTTAAAAAAAGAAAGAAAAAGAAAAACCCAGTGAGCCCAGTGCCCCTGGGTGGGGTGCCCAGCGCATCCGAGCCGCTGCCCGCTAACGCGCAGCGCTCGCCGGCTGGCGGGCGGGCCCAGCCCGCTAGTCTCCGCCAAAGCCGTCGAGGGGGACAGTGAGGATTCGGATTCGATTCGGGTGTGAGGCTGTTTCTCTCTGTGCCGGCCGCCCGCGCCCCGGCCCCCGCTGACGCCTCCTCTTCTGTCTTCTCTCTCTTGTTCTAGGAGGAGAGTTAATTTTGCCTATTATCACGGAGGACTCCTTAGACCCCCCTCCCGTGGCCACCCGCTCCCCCTTCGTGCCCCCACCCCCCACCTTCTACCCCTTCCTCACGGGCGTGGGCGCCACCCAGGACACCCTGCCCCCGCCCGCGGCGCGCCACCCGCCCGCCGGGGGCCCGTGCCAGCAGGGCGAGCAGGAGGACAGCGACTGCGAGGAGCCCATCGAGGCCTCGGGCTTCGCCTCTGGGGAGGTCTTTGACTCCAGCCTGCCCCCCACGGACGACGAGGACTTTTACACCACCTTCCCCCTGGTCACGGACCGCACCACCCTCCTGTCGCCCCGCAAGCCCGCCCCCCGGCCCAACCTCAGGACAGACGGGGCGACGGGCGCCCCCGGGGTGCTGCTCGCGCCCTCCGCCCCCGCCCCCAACCTGCCCGCGGGCAAAATGAACCACCGAGACCCGCTGCAGCCCCTGCTGGAGAACCCGCCGTCGGGGCCGGGGGCCCCCACGTCCTTCGAGCCGCGGAGGCCCCCGCCCCTGCGGCCCGGCGTGACGGCCGCGCCCGGCCTCCCCCGTGTGCCCACAGCCAGCCCCACGGGGCCCGGGGAGCGCGGCCCGCCCGGCGCGGTGGAGGTGATCCGCGAGTCCAGCAGCACCACGGGCATGGTGGTGGGCATCGTGGCGGCGGCGGCGCTGTGCATCCTCATCCTGCTCTACGCCATGTACAAGTACCGCAACCGCGACGAGGGCTCCTACCAGGTGGACCAGAGCCGCAACTACATCAGCAACTCGGCACAGAGCAACGGCGCGGTGGTCAAGGAGAAGGCGCCCGCCGTGCCCAAGACGCCCAGCAAGGCCAAGAAGAACAAGGACAAGGAGTACTACGTCTGAGCCACTGCCAGCCGCCCGCCCCCGGACCCGGCTTGCCCGGAGCACATGCAAAAAAAAAAAGAAAAGAAAAGAAAAACAAGCGCTCACACAAGACACGGGGACCCCGCGCTCGCCCCTCCTGCAGCCGCGCCGTCGAGGGTCCGGGCGGCGGCCCCTCCGGGCCCGGGGTGCGCGCGTTGGAGGGGATCCCCCTGCGCCCCTCTCCCGGCCAGGGGGCGCGCACACAGCCCCGGGTTGAGTTATTTTTTTAAGGGGGGGGAGCTGTTTTCTTTTGCTGGGTTGGGCGGGAAGGAAAGCTGGGGGAGGGGGGAGTAAAATGTCCGCGCCCAGTCCTGTTCATTCCTTCTCCCACCCCGCCCCGTTTCCCTTCTCCCCGCCCCCTCCCTCCTTCCCGCCCTCCCCGAGCGCCACCCCCAGGCTTGCACTGTCTTCCCGTCCTCCTCCACCCCCGCCCCTTCCTCGGTTCTTTTTGGTTTTGGAGTGTCCGGTTTCTCCCCGGTCCTCCCCGCGGGTTTGCAGTCGGTGGGAGAAGGGCGGGCGGGGAGGGGGGCGCCCCGATTCCGCCCAGGGGCGCCTGCGGGGGTCGTGGCGGGGCGGGGCGGGACGGGGCGGGGCGCCGCCGGCGGGGGGCGGCGCGGATATTTATCCCGGAGCTGGCGGGGGGCGGGGGCGGGGCCGCGGACTGCTGGGGCTCCTGTGCCCACAGGCACCCCGCCCCCTAGGCCCCCCCTTTGTTAGCAAATGTGTCTGAGTCTTGGAAAACACCCCAACCCCGGTAATGTGTGGGAAAAGAAAACAAAAACTTTCCGAATCCCAAAGGTCCCGTGCGTTTTGTTGCGGTGGGGGCGTGGCGACCCTGGTCCAAACCGGGGCAGTGGACACTGGTAAGTGGACCCCAAACCTCTGGGCCGGGGTGGCGGCTTCTCTTCACTCTGATCCCGCGGGGCTGGGTTCGCTCTGCTGGGGGCATGTTGCCGGCACTGACCTTGTGTATGTGTTGGGGGGGGGGCGCCGTGGCCATTTCTGGTGGGTGGTCGCGGAGTCTCTGCCTCCCCCTGGCAGCCCAAAACGAGCACCGCTAGAGGTGGGGGGGGATCTGGATGTGCTGGCGATGTGTCAATGGAGGGTGTCCTGGAGAAGACCTGGGAGGTCGGCCTGCAGCCCCCACCCACCTGAGCTGTCACCCAGCCTGCTGCCATCATCTGGGGGGGGGGGTTTGCTCTCCTCCAGGCTTCATTTTCTCTTTCGCTCCTTCACCCCCCCCCCCAATCTGCATCAGGGCAGCAGAGCGTCCACTGCGGGCATTTTCCGCCTGGCCTACCTCTTGTTCTCAGCCTCCACCAGAGCACTGGTCTCTCCTCCATCCTGGGGACACCCCCCTCCTGTGAAGGGTGGGAGAGGGGGAGCCTCCTGCAGCCCCTTCTTGTGGATTTCCAAAACCATGGCTTCTTCACCCCTGAACCAGCCTCTGCCCCAGGGGAAGGTGCCCCTCACTTGGAATCTGAGGTCAGCACCCCAGGGTTCTACTCTGAGGGGAGTCTTAGAACATCTGGTCCCTGTGCTGGCTCAGTCCCCTCCACACTTGTTACCACTGGTCACAAAAAAGGCAGGACTCCTTGGCGCAAGGAAAGAAGAGACATCCTTTTTTAAAAAATATTTTATTTACTCCATTTTGTTGCCCTTGATGTTTCATTGTAGTTATTATTGTTGTTATTGGTCATTGTTGGATAGATAGGACAGAGAAAAATGGAGAGAGGAGGGGAAGACGGGGAGAGAAAGACACCTGCGGACCTGCTTCACTGCTTGTAAAGTGACTCCCTTGCAGGTGGGGAGCCAGGGGCTCGAGCTGGGATCCTCAAGCTGGTTCTTGCGCTTTGCACCACCTGCGCTTAACCCCTGCGCTACCGCCCAACTCCCAGGAAGAGACATCTTTACCACAGGACCGTCTAGACTGCCAGAGTTGGGCGTGACAGGGACAGTGCAGGCTGGGCCCCAGTCCCACTCACCCCATCTGGTTGTGACCTGGGCATCTCCCTCTCTGGGGTGGGATCACTCAAGAGCTTGGCTGTAAAAGGGGTAACCCTGCCGTTGACTCAGTTTACCCTTCTGTAAGAGCTGGCTCATTCATCCTGTATTTCTGGGCTGGATTGGGGGGGGTGCAGTGCTGATGACTGGCCTGGGAGATGTCAGCACCTTGAGGCCACTGAGCCTCCACACTTGCAATCAGGTGACGGGGGACTTGCACCCAGGACCAGGGCTGGGGGAGGAGGAGGCAGTGCAGTCTGTCCAATGCCTTTGAACTGTTCCTCTGCCCCCTGTGCCGGGT
The DNA here is from genome assembly GCF_950295315.1 of Erinaceus europaeus. Taxonomy (NCBI): domain Eukaryota; kingdom Metazoa; phylum Chordata; class Mammalia; order Eulipotyphla; family Erinaceidae; genus Erinaceus; species Erinaceus europaeus. Next base: position 4,667,437 of record NC_080178.1, read on the forward strand.
GGGGGGAGTGAGACTGCAGGTGGATCCTCCCCTCCACTCCCAGCAGTCCGACCCCCACCAGACGCCCACAGCTTCTGGCCTCAGGAACCCCCATGAAGGAATGAAAGGACGGTGTGTCCCAAGCCAGCCCCCCACCTGTGCAACTGGATTACAGACCTGTGACTGCACCTTAGGGAACCCCTCTTCCCACCCAGGGTGCCCCCTCAATCCAGGTGTCCAGGCCTGACACCTCAGGCAACCCCAGCTTCCAGAGAGAAGCCTGCTGGTTGGAACTAGGACGACCCAGGGGAGCAGAGGAGCCATCTCCCGTCAGCCCTGCTTTTGCCGTCTAGATAGAAACTTTGGGACACCCTGGGGGCCCCAGCTGTGCTGAGCAAGGGTCGGAAAGGCAGCTGGGGCTCAGCCGGGGCAGACAGGACATTGAGACCCTAGCCCCCCTCCCCTTTGCCTACAGGTCTCCCCTGAAGAGTGACCCAGCAGAGGCTGCAGCTGACCAGACTAGGGCACTGCTCTGGGGCGTTGGGGACACCACTGGACAGCACCCATGTCTGTGCTCACTGGGGCAGTGGCGCTTAGAGACTCCCAGGGCAGGCCAGGCGTATTGGGGGACAGAGCTGAGCTTGAGTCCTGACCCCACCCTAGCTCTGTATCTCTAGCAATCCACTCCCCCAGCCTCAGTTTTCCCAGTGGTAAAGTGGGCCCCATTTACTTTGAATGGTTCAGGAAAAAGATGACGAGAGACAGACCCAAGGTGTTGCCAGCTCGCCGTTGGAAAGGGCAGTCACTTTGCCTTGGCTGGATAAGAGTCCCCTTCCAGGTGGCCCCCGACGCCCCCCTGCACCCCTACTAGACTCACTAGGGGGCTGTCATTGGTCTGTTCCTTTATTTGTTCTCATGTCACTGACCACCACCCATGCCCCCTTCTGGGAACACTGCTGGAGTCACTGTGTCAACCTTTGGGGCGCTTGTGTACAGGCTGGGAGTGTGCACAGAGCCTCAGGGCCCCTGGGAGGCTGAGCAGGATTTTGTCCTGCAGGACACAGGCTGGGGTCCGAACCCTGTGGTGGGCATCTGAACATGGCTGTGGCGGGGACCCCCGGCTCGGCCTGCAGAACCCCTCTTGTCCTGGTGCCTGCTCCTCTCTGTGGCCACCAGGGAGGGAAGGCCTGGTGGCAGCACCCAGTCCTGCCTTGGGCCATGCTCTGCCCTTGTGGTGTTCAGGCCCTGGGGGTCCCCCGGGACCCAGGCTTCGGCTCTCCTGCCGCCTTCTCCCAGCAGGCTAAAAGCGAGTGCATTTCAGGACCCTGGGTTCGGGGCTAGCCCGTGCCGCCTTCTTCACTGCCCTGTTGAGTAAGACAAGGGGGTGTGTCCAGGGCACAGAGCAAGTCCAGACCCCCACTGTCTGCATCTGGGGAATGAGTTGGGGAGGGAAGGCTGCGCCTGCTCTGATGATCTGGGGCCTCCAGTGGCAGAATCAGGAGCCCCTGTCATGCCCTGGCTGGCCCCTTGCATGGGCCACTCTCTTCCTCCTGAGCTCTCTTGGGGACATGTGGGTGGGCTATGGGGCTCCCAGTAGTGGCAGGAAGAATGGTTGGCCCACAGTGGGTGGGCATCTCTGTCTGCTCTCCCCAGTGGGGAGCCCAGAACCTCCCCTCTCCTGAGGCAGCCAGTGCCGTGTGACACAAGGCCAGCCCTGTCCCGCTCGGGGCCGGTGTCACTCACTGGCTCTGCACGTCCTGGATGGTGTCGGGCAGTGGCAGGCCCCGCGTCTCGGGCAGCAGAAGGGCGGCCAGGCCGCTCAGCACCGGTACGGCACCGTACACCAGCAGGGGCAGCGGGGAGCCGGGGGCACCCACCAGCCGGACCAGCGGGCCCAGGATGGCCCCCCCTCGGGCCGACATCTGGCCCACGCCCACCGCCGTCATCCTAACGGTGGACACGGGTGTGAAGCCACTCTGGCGGTGCCCCGGGGGTGTGCCCCTGAGCTACCCTGACCTCCACCTCCGGGAGGCCTGCCCCCAGCTCTGACTCCCCTCACCTGAGCACTGTGGGAAAAAGTTCGCCGCTGTAGACGATGACGCAGGTGAAGGTGGACCCCAGCCCAGCCAGTCCCAGCACGGCCAGGGCAGAGCGCAGGGCCCCCATCTCTGCAGACAGAGCAGGGTGAGCTGGGAACGAGCAGGGACCCCCAAGGGCTGTTTCCAACTCAGACCTCTGCCCAGCTTTGAGGGGGCTCCCAGACCCCTCCAGTCAGTGTCCCTTGTCCCAAGCTCCCTCATGGACACACTCTACCTGCCTTGCAACCCCCCTCCTCCAACCCACGGGAGGGTTCTCATCTTGTCTCTAGCTCCCCCCTTCCAGACCCCGGCCCCCTTCCCTGTCGCCGCCTCCTAGCTGGACTGCTCCAGTCATGCCTCCCATAGGCAGGGCTGTGGGCCGACTTCCTCAGCCTCCTGGGCGCTCACCCTGCGGCACCAACGTGTTAGCCAGGATGCAGAGCCCGGCCAGCACCAGGGACCCGGCCTGCGTGGGCCGCCGCCCCACCCGGCTGAGCAGCAGCAGGGTGGCCATCTTGGCCGGGATATCCACTGCCCCGATGAGCACCTGCAGCAGGAAGATGTTGCTGCCCAGGGCCTGCAGGTCCAGTGCCAGGCCATAGAAGGTGAAGCCGAAGGCAAACCTGCGGACAGAGCAGCAGAGTCAAGCCGAGGTGCTCTCAGACCCGGCTCTGGCCCTGCCCAGGGTCCGGGGTGGCTGTGGTCCTGGCAGGCGGGCTCTGTGGACTACATTTCCCGGGACCCTTTGCAAAGCCTTCGCATTAGCTTTGTCCAATAGGAGGTCCAGTTGGTAGGTGGGGCGGGGTCATTTAGAGCCCCGCCCATTCGTGGTTTCTCGGCAGGTGGCAGGTAGGGGGTTCCCCCTTTGCTGGCCTCTAACCCCCTCCAAACTCCTCGCTCCCTTTAGTTCTCTCAGCGTCCTTGGGGCTCTCCCTAGTTGACCCCTCCTCTCCCCCCAGTTCCTGGGGCAGGGAGACTGGCATGAGAAAGGGGAAGGGTGCTCAGGCCTTGTCCCCAAGGTGCCCGCAGGCCAGCAGGACCCAGGGCGAGGTCTGCAGAGGCCACAGCCCTGACTCCAACCCCCCCCCCCCGGGCTGCCCGCTGCCCAGGAGAGGCCAGAGGCGGAGTTGGTGCGCAGGGGTGCGAGGGCCCTACCAGCCCAGCGAGGAGACACAGGTCCGGAAGCCCAGCCCGGGCGTGCGGAGCAGGGTGAGCAGGCTGGTGGACGCCTGCCCGGCGCTCAGCTCTTCCTGCATGGCCGACCGCAGGGCCTGCGGCGGGGTGGACGCGGTCAGCACTGGGGCAGGCAGACCCCGCTCAGACCCGGGACGGTGCAGGGCAGGGAGCACCTGCAGCCCCAGCTCACCTCCACGGTCAGCCCGTCCTCCGCCGCCCGCTTCCTGTTGATGGCGGCCACTCTCCTCAGCTCGTGCAGCCCGCGCTCCAGCCGCCCGCTGATGAGCAGCCAGCGGGCCGACTCTGCCATCCACCTGCCAGGGGGCAGGGGACACAGGAAGGTTCACTGCCTGTGCCGCCCTGCAGCCTGGCCTCTCCAAGTCCCACTGTGCCCTTTGTCTCCCTCCCTCTGCCCCACGGGGTGGCTTCACTGACTCCTCCAGGTCCTGGGCTTGGCAACACTGAGGCCAGTGGCTGGGAGCAGGGCCACAGTGGTGTGTGACACCATTGTCCCCAGCAGGTTTCCTGTCCCCTCCTCCTCCTCTTGGGCTGGACGTCCGTGACCTCCATTTTCTGCCTCCCTCCAGACTCCAAGGCCCTTCCCAGGAGCCAGGCCTAAGAACCCACCCACCCACCTGGCTGCCCCCACTCCGTTCACCCACCCATCCACCTAACCATCTAGTGCGTCCACCTTCCACCCCATCCTCTCATCTGCTTCTCTGTCCATCCATGCACTCATCTGTTCTCCTACTTACCTGTCCTATGTCCATCCATCCATCCACCCGCCTTCCCATCTATCTAGGTCTCCATATAACCAGGTGTCCATCCATCTGTCCACCCCTCCTGCTCCCATCTACATAACATCTACCACCCACCCATCCCTCCTGACTCCTTCCCTCCTTCCTCCCATCTACCTGTCTGTCCATCTACCCACCCTCCCGTCTTCATCCCTGTCCATATACCCATCTATTCTAGCCACTTACCCATCCACCCCCCCACCTGTCTTTCTATCTAACACAATATGCATATGCACCTACTATGTGCCAGTTGCTTGGCAAAGCCCAGGTCTGACTGATGCCAGGGCATGCGGGCGTCCCATGACGTCACATGTGTGCATGTGTGTGTGTGTGGGGGTACAGCAAGGGTCCCTCTGCTCACTGGGTCACGACCCTTGGTCTTTAACATGTTAGAATGCAAGGCTGACTGCGGGGTGTCCTTGGCTTCTGTGTGGGGGTATCCGGCCCCCAGCTCCAGCCTGGTGTGGGGCTTGCTCAGCACAGAGTAGGGGCTGTGGGATCACGTGGCCGGAGGGGGCCGGGCTGAGAGGCCACGGGGAGGAATTTGAGGGAGGAGCAGGGGAAGGCGGGTTGGGTGGGCCTCCCCTACCCACTGGGCCATGTTCCCATGACCCCTGTCCTGCATGCCGCCCCCCACCCCAGGGCGGACACCCACCAGGAGTACAGGAAGTAGAGGAAGAAGGGGGCAGAGACCAGCAGTTGCAGCCAAGCCCAGTCCCGCACCCCGAAGGCCAAGGCGGCCATGAGCATCTGGCCGAAGCTGAAGCCCAGGCCATTCCAGGTCATGGCCAGCTCCCGGGCGTGTGCCGACGTCCACTCCATCACTGTGGGGACAGAGCGGTCAGCCCTGGAGCCCGTGCCCACGCCCCGTCACCCCATCCCTACTGGGACCTACACAGGGTACCGGTGTTCATCATGACGCCCGCCACGGCGAAGGCCACCAGGAAGCGGAACAGGCAGTAGATGGGGAAGGATGGGGCGAAGGCGGCCGCGGTGCCAGCCATCGCCATCTGGAGGTAACTCCAGCTTAGCACCAGGCGGCGCCCCAACCTGAGAGGCGGGGACCCCCAGTCACACCTGGCCTGATCCTCCCTGCCAGGGGACCCCACGGTGGCTCCCCCACCCCAGGCCTGTCAGGGACTCAGGAGGGGAAAGGCAGGGACTCACCTGTCAGACACTCAGGAGGGGAAAGGCAGGGGCTCACCTGTCAGACACTCAGGAGGGGAAAGGCAGGGGCTCACCTGTCAGACACTCAGGAGGGGAAAGGCAGGGGCTCACCTGTCAGACACTCAGGAGGGGAAAGGCAGGGGCTCACCTGTCAGACACTCAGGAGGGGAAAGGCAGGGGGCTCACCTGTCAGACACTCAGGAGGGGAAAGACAGGGGCTCACCTGTCAGACACTCAGGAGGGGAAAGGCAGGGGCTCACCTGTCAGACATTCAGGAGGGGAAAGACAGGGGCTCACCTGTCAGACACTCAGGAGGGGAAAGGCAGGGGCTCACCTGTCAGAGACTCAGGAGGGGAAAGGCAGGGGGCTCACCTGTCAGACACTCAGGAGGGGAAAGGCAGGGGCTCACCTGTCAGACACTCAGGAGGGGAAAGGCAGGGGCTCACCTGTCAGAGACTCAGGAGGGGAAAGGCAGGGGCTCACCTGTCAGACACTCAGGAGGGGAAAGGCAGGGGCTCACCTGTCAGAGACTCAGGAGGGGAAAGGCAGGGGCTCACCTGTCAGAGACTCAGGAGGGGAAAGGCAGGGGCTCACCTGTCAGAGACTCAGGAGGGGAAAGGCAGGGGCTCACCTGTCAGACACTCAGGAGGGGAAAGGCAGGGGCTCACCTGTCAGACACTCAGGAGGGGAAAGGCAGGGGCTCACCTGTCAGACACTCAGGAGGGGAAAGGCAGGGGCTCACCTGTCAGAGACTCAGGAGGGGAAAGGCAGGGGCTCACCTGTCAGACACTCAGGAGGGGAAAGGCAGGGGCTCACCTGTCAGACACTCAGGAGGGGAAAGGCAGGGGCTCACCTGTCAGACACTCAGGAGGGGAAAGGCAGGGGCTCACCTGTCAGACACTCAGGAGGGGAAAGGCAGGGGCTCACCTGTCAGACACTCAGGAGGGGAAAGGCAGGGGCTCACCTGTCAGACACTCAGGAGGGGAAAGGCAGGGGCTCACCTGTCAGACACTCAGGAGGGGAAAGGCAGGGGCTCACCTGTCAGACACTCAGGAGGGGAAAGGCAGGGGCTCACCTGTCAGAGACGTGGCCACACACGGCAGCCCCCACCAGGATCCCAGTCAGGTAGATGGACTGTGACATAGGCCTCAGGGCCCGCGCGTCACACACCAGGTCCCACTGGTTGGAGGGGAGGCTGAGTTCAGGGGTCCGGGAGAGGCCGGGTGGAGGGGACAGAGGACCTAGATGGGAAGCTACCCCACATCTCCGGGGGATCTGGAGTAGGAGGTGGGCCTGGAGGCCTCTGGGGTCACCCAGTAGGACCGTGTGGCACAGTGAGTGCTGTCATACCCTCCCCCAACCCCACCCCCCGCCGCCAGCTTCCTTTAACTAGCACCTGAGGGCTCCTGGCGACACCCCTCCTCTGCAGAAGCACCCCACCCCTTCTACTGAGCCCCACATCCTAGATCATTTGGATACCTCTTTGGAAACACCCACAGTCCCCAGAATCCAGTGACCCCTGCGTTCTCTGAGGTCCCTCCCAACTCCCTGGGGCACACACTGGAAGGAGCCACCATGTCAGGGCTAAGTGAGGGCAGGGCTGGTGGCAGCCAGGCCACCATCTGCAGCCCGCCCACCTGCCCGTGGTGAGGGGCCCCGTCCCAGTCACCTGGGCCACGATGGTAGAGGAGAAGGTGCTGAGGTCATAGACCCAGCCGTCGGCACAGGGCTCCGTGGCCTCCTCGCTCCAGTTGGCAGCCGTGGTGTTGGACTCCAGGAGCTGCCACTGCGGCTGGCGGAAGCGGCGACATGGGTGAGGTCCCTGGCCGGGCCCGGGTGGGATGGACACGGTGAGCAGGGCCTCGGGACCCAGGCCACTGGCCAGGGCAGAGCCATTGTCCAGGAGGGGCACCCAGCAGCGGTGGCCGGGCACGGCGGCCGAGAAGTTCTCCAGCATGTTCTGCGTGGTGAGCCACGTGATGGGCAGCACCAGCGCCAGTGTCTGCAGCACCTGGAACCGGCCCGCACCGCCCACCTTCTCCAGGAGCTCGGTGAACGCCATGGAGCCCGTGTCACAGAGGCCGGCCTGGACCTGGGGGGTGGTTGCCAGGGGCCGGTATCCCCCAAGGCAGCCCAGTGCATGGCCTGGTGACGCTCTCCCTTCCGGCCCCGACTCAGGGCGGCTCCCCGAGGACCAGAAGCTGAGGCCTATAGTGATCCCGAGTCCATAGGTGTTTCCACCCCCTGGGAGGGCTGGACCCGGGACCTGGTGGCTGAGTCACGTCGCCGGCCTGGCACCACCTTTGGAGTCGGGGTTGGTGGTCATTGCTCCGTCAAAGTTTAACCGACCCTGAGGGAGGAACGGAGGTGGGAATGGGTGCCCTACCTCCAGCCACGAGGACTCTGCCCATGGCCTGGGGCTGGGCAGGTACTGGGGAGTCTGGGCTCCGTGCCGTGGGCTGATCAAGGGACCCGCAGCCTCTGACCATCCCGAATGGGCCTTGTGAGCTGTGAGCCCTGAAGCCACAGAGGTCCCCCTTCCTCTCACACCCACCCCCACTTCTGCCCCCTTTGCTGTCACCCCCTCCTGAGCCCTGATGGGATTTTCACCCTTAGGCTCTTCACACTTGCTCCCCCAGGTCCCCTCCCCAAATCCTCTCTTGTCAAGAGACCCCCATCCCCTGACTGGAGCCCTGTGTCTTATGTCACACCTCTGGCCCCTCAATCCTGCTCAGCTCAGTGATCCCCTTCCCACTGGCTCCTCTCCCCCACCTCAGCCCATGTCCCTGCGTGTGCTTCTGCAGCCCCCTAACTGCAAACCTGCTTAACGGCGTGGGGGGCACAGAAGGAGCAGAGGGGGCCCCCTCAACAGCAGCTGCTCAGAGACTCAAATCATTTGGGGTGCAGGAAGTAGTGTGTGCTGGGGGCCAGGAGAGTGGACCTTGGCTGACGCCGATTGTCAGGCTCCTGGACTAGAGAGCGCCAAGCAGCACACTGTTTACACACGCTGATGAATGTGTGCACGTGTGCCCGTGAGTGCAGAAGCGTGTGCCCCTGTGTACTTGAGCGTGAGTGTGTGGCGTGTGCAATGGCGGACGACGGTGAGCTACTGCCCAGCCCCACTGGTGCTTCTCTGCTCATTGAATTAATCCACCTTCCCACCACCCAGAATCTAACATATGGCTCTGAGGTGCAAACCCCTCCTGCCTGAGCACCTGCCCGCAGCCGCCTGGCCTGATGCCTGCGTCCCCCCTCCTCCTCTCTCCTCCAAACCCCAGGAAAAGCCTCAGGCTCTTTTTCATTCAGGGTGACGGGGAACAGCCTTAGGGCCTCGGGCATCACAACAGCACTGAGTGGCCACACCATTCCATTTATTTATTTATTTTTATTTTTCTGTCTTTTTCATTTTCTTTGGTGGCGAGAGTGGTGCAGAATGATGCCCCTATTATCTTATGATCTTGTAAATCACTAATAAGGGTTAAAATATATAATAATATGTAATCTTTATTTGGCATCGGCTCTAATGTCTTCTTTTTCATTTCTTATTTTATTTATTTATTTTTACCAGAGCACTGCTCAGCTCTGCTTTATGGTGGTGCGAGGGATTGAACCTGGAACTTATCCAGTTTGTTTATTTATTTTTGCTGCCAAGATTACCACTAGGGCTCTGTGCTAGCATTACAAATCCACTGTTCCTGGCAACCATCCCCCCCATTTTATTGGATAAGACAGAGAGAAATTGGGCGGGGGTAGATAGCATAATGGATATGCAAAGAGACTTTCATGCCTGAGGCTCTGAAATCCCAGGTTCAATTCCCCAGACCACCATAGCCAGAGCTGATCAGTGTTCTGGTATTAAAAAAAAAAAAAAAAAAAGACTTTAGAAAAAAAAGACAAATTGAGAGAGGAGGGGGAGATAGAGAAGGAGAGAGAAAGATATGCTTCACAGCTTGTGAAGCATTCCGCCTGCAGGTAGGGACCCAGGGGCTCGAACCTAGATCCTTCCACAGGTCCTTGCACTTAGTACTATGTACACTTAACTAGATATACCACTGCCCAGCTCACAATTTCCCTTTGCTTTTTGCCACCGGGATTATCACTGGGGCTCAGCCTGTGTGACTCTACCATTCCCAGAAGCCATTGTGTTATAGAAAAAGCAGGTCTGCAGGTGTCTGTCTTTCTCTCCCCCTCTCTGTCTTCCCCTCCTCTCTCCATTTCTCTCCATCCTATCCAACAACAACAACATCAGTAATAACTATAATAATAACTACAACAATAAGACAACAGGGGCAACAAAAGAGAATAAATAAATTTAAAAAGATCAAAAATAAAGAAAAAAAAAGAAAAAGACAGAGAGATGAGAGAGAGAGAGAGAGATAGGAGGATAGAACTCCCCTGCAGCACTCATGAAGCTTCTTCCCTGCAGCTGGGAAGTGGGAGCTTGAACCCGGGTCCTAGCACATGACAGTGTGTGCACTCAACCATGCTCACCACCTCCCAGCCCCTCCCTCTCCCTCTCCCTCCTCCCTCCTCTCCTCAGCAGGCCCCTCCTTGCTGCCTGTCTTCAGGGAAATCTCACAGATGCCGGTCCGCAGTCTCCTCCTGCTCTCCTCTCCCTGTTCTCCTTGGGTCTGTTCCCACCAGGCCTGCGGCTGTTCCTTCTCTTCTTAATTGAGCCCCCACTGCCCAGGGAGTGGCGAGGCCTTGCAGGCACAGAGCCCCAGTGATAATGCTGGTGATAAAATAAATAAATAAATAAATAAAAGCAAAGTGTGGTCTGAAGTCTATGTGTGTCTGTGCACTTGACCTGGTCCCCAGCCCTGCTGACTGTCATTGTGACTTACCGTTGACCTGATGTTCCTGAGTGAGGCAAGGAGAGATCACACTGGATCTTAGTTTTGTTTTTCTTATCATAACACTGCTCAGCTCTGGCTTACAGTGGTGCTGGGGATTGAACCTGGGACCTCAAGAGTCTCAGGCATGAGTCTTTTTTTTTCCTTTCTTGCCTCCAGGGTTATTGCTGGGGCTCGGTGCCAGCACTATGAATCCACTGCTCCTGGAGGCTATTTTTTCCCATTTTGTTGCCCTTGTTGTGGTTGTTATTGTTATAGCTGTTGTTGTTGGATAAGACAGAAATGAGAGAGGAGAGGAAGACAAAGGGGGAGAGAAAGACAATTGCAGACCTGTTTCACCACCTGTGAAGCGACACCCCTGCAGGTGGGAAGCCCAGGGCTCGAACCGGGATCCTTACGCTAGTCCTTACGCTTTGTGCCATGTGTGCTTAACCCACTGAGCTACCGCCCAGTCCCCCAGGCATGAGTCTTTGTGGAGCCACTGTGCTGTCTCCCCAGCCTTATTCATTCATATTTCTCCTCCTCCTCTTCTTCCTCCTCTTTTTTTTTGCCTCCAGGGTTATTGCTGGGACTCGGTGCCTACACCACAAATCCACTGCTCCTGGAGGCCACTTTTTCCCATAAATGTTTTTGTTGTTGTTATTGTTGTTACTGTTACTGTTGTTGTTGGATAGGATGGAGAGAAATGGAGAGAGGAGGGAAAGACAGAGAGGGGGAGAGAAAGACAGACACCTGCAGACCGGCTTTATCAGTTGTAAATCAAACCCCCTGCAGGTGGGGAGCGGGGGTGGGGGTGGGATGGGGGGTCAGGGTGGGGAGGGCCTTGAACTGGGATCCTTGCACCAGTCCTTGTGCTTCACACTATGTGTGCTTATCCAGAGTGCTACCATCCAGGTCTCTTCCTCTTCCTTTTTTTTTGCCTCCAGTTATTGCTGGGGCTCAGTGCCTGCACCATGAATCCACTGCTCCTGGAGGCCATTTTTTTCCCCTTTTGTTGCCCTTGTTGTTGTGGTTATTATTGTTGTTGTTGATGTTGTTCATTGTTGGATAGAACAGAGAGAAATGGAGAGAGGAGGGGAAGACAAAGAGGGGAAGGAAAGATAGACACCTGCAGACCTGCTTCACTGCCTGTGGGGAGTCGTGGGCTTGAAATGGGATCCTTCCTCCGGTCCTTGCGCTTTGCGCCATGTGCGCTTAACCCGCTGCGCTACCAGTCGCCCCCCTTCCTCTTCCTTTTTAACCAGATCAGTGCTCAGCTCCTCATGGGGCGCGAGCGCTTCCACACTGCGATCATCCTCTCTGGCATTATGCTATTCCACTGCAGAATACTGTGCCCCAGGATGGTTCCGTAGCCCCCATGTCCACTTGGTTGATTCCAAATTATATTCCTCCATGAGGATAACTTCTGGAACCCTCCGTTCCACCCCGGTTCCATGGCTGCCAGTTCTTAGCAACATCGTCCCGCCAGATATTCGTCGGGATGCGGCATCATCTAAGTTCATTTCCCACGTCTACGCTCGACAGGACCTGCCAATATACGCGGATATCTTCGCCCACCCTGTCCAACACTTGACGTCTCGTCACACAATCTGGTCCCCTACGCCTACACTGAACTTCTCTGTTCCAGACTCTTGGAAACAGAGTTGGCAGTCAGCTGAGGTGAAGAACAAACACCTCATCACATACCCCTGCAAGCGTCCACCCGGCTTTGACCTAGCACGTTATGATTGGGCCCTCCTCAATCGCTATCGAACAGGCCATGGCCGGTGCGCCGCTATGTTCCATCGCTGGGGAGCCAGAGACGACCCGAACTGCCCCTGTGGCTACAGACAGACTATGACCCACATAGTCAACGACTGCCACCTCTCCAGCTTCAAAGGAGGTCTCGAAACTTTACATCAGGCTCAACCTGACGCTGTTGACTGGCTACGGAAGAAGGGCAAACGCTAGAAGAAGAAGAAGTGCTCAGCTCTGGCTAAGGTGGTGTCGGGGTTGGAACCTGGGACCTCTCGCCTGCAAATCCTCTGCACAGCCGCTGTACTAGCTCCCAGGCTCATTCATTCATTTTGAACTTGGCACTGGAGAATGATCCCAGGGTCTGTAACGTGGCAAACAAACAGAGCAGCCTCCTGTCCAGTATTTGTTTTTGGTTTTGTTTTGTTTTGTTTTTAAAGATTTTATTTATTTATGAGAAAGATAAGGGGAGAGGGAAAGAACCAGACATCACTCTGGCACATGTGCTGCTGGGGATCGAACTCACGCCTTCATGCTTGGGAGTCCAAAGCTTTACCATTGCGCCACCTCCCGGACCACATATTTTTGTTTTAACTCAGAGAGAATAGAGAGAGTAACAGGGGGAAAGAAAGAGAGAGACGTCACAGCTCCGCCATTCGTCGTGCTCCCATGCAGTGCCAGGGCTCAACCCAGGGCCTGGCACATGGTGAGGTGCTCTCTCTCCTTGGGGAGCCCCCTCCGGAACCCCTATTTTTATGTCTTGGGTGCTAGGAATGGAGCCCGGTTCTATGCTGAGCTGTTTCCCAGGCCCTGGAAAGCCAAACTTGTACAAAGAACCTTCTAGACTTGACTGGAGCCTGTCCATCCTGGCTGCCCCGTCAGCAAAGCAAGTGCAGCCACTTCCTGGTCTCCAAAGGCCACAGCCCCCCCCACCCCAGGTGGCCCGTCCACTTCTCTTAGCCTTGCTTTTCCACCTTCTGGAAGCTCCCTGCCTGCCCTGCCTGTGTCTCGAGTGACAAACACTCCACAGAACTCACCTGTGTCATCTCAGTCTGCTTCTGTTGTCAGAGATGAGGATGGAACCGGTCTTCTGACAGCTTGTCCCTGTTTCCTACACATCCCCCCCCACCCCCGCTGTACCCCTAAGCCAGCCGGGTACCACTCCAGATCAGAGCTCTGCTTCCAGGAGCCTGCCCCTCCCAGACAACTCTCCCATCTTTCACCAGAAAATCCTGCTCACTTGCAGTCCATGTAAATCTGGGGAGACAGCCCGGCGCCCCACTGTGGGGGCCAGGCTCCCGCACCACCCCACATTCCCGTGGCCAGATGCACACTCTACCCTCAGCCCCAGCCTCCGCTCAGCGCCCAGGAGCTGTTGCTGTTTCTGCTGTGATTTCTGAGCTGTTTCGCTTGGCTTATTTATAGGCCTCATGGGAGAAGAGCCATCTGGTACTGGTCTGCCCACTTTTCTTTCAGAACTTGTCACCTATCTACCTGTCCACCTGTCTGTACACACACATCTGTCTATCTACATAGAGATGCATACCTACAGGGGGTAGCATAGTGGTTCTGCAGAGAGACTCGCCTGAGGCTCCAAAGTCCCAGGTTCTTCCGCACTGTCATAAGCTAGAGCTGAATGGTGCTCTGGAAAAAAAAAAAAAGATACACATACCTGTCTACCTCTCACTTATCTCTCTTTTAAAAATAATTTTTAAATTATTTACTGGGAAGTCGGGCGGTAGCGCAGTGGGTTCAACGCAGGTGGCACAAAGCGCAAGGACCGGCGTAAGGATCCGGGTTCCAGCCCCCGGCTCCCCACCTGCAGGGGAGTCGCTTCACAGGCGGTGAAGCAGGTCTGCAGGTGTCTGTCTTTCTCTCCCCCCTCTGTCTTCCCCTCCTCTCTCCATTTGTCTCTGTTCTATCCAATAACAACCACATCAATAACAACAACAATAATAACTAAAACAACAATAAAAAAAGACAACAAGGGCAACAAAAGGGAAAATAAATAAATAAAAAAAATTTTTTTAAATTATTTACTGGATAGAGACTGAGAGGAATCAAGAGGGAAGGGAATATCGCAACAAAGCAAAAGACTCTGGGGTGGATGGGTGGGTGGGGAGAATACAGGTCCAAGAAGGATTCAGAGGACCTAGTGGAGGTTGTATTGTTATATGGGAAACTGGGGAATGTTATGCACGTACAAACTATTGTATTTACTGTCGAATGTAAAACATTAATTCCCCAGACAGAGAGAGTGAGACTCTGCAGCCCGTCTCCACCACTCATGAAGCTTCCCCCCTGTAGGTGGGGACCAGGGGCTTGAACCTGGGTCATTATGCATTGTAACTTGTGCGCTCAACCAGGTGCATCACTGCAGGATATATATCTACCTGTTTATTCACACACACACACACACACACACACACACCTGTTCTCTGTCTACCTATCACCTGTCTGCATATGTATCTACATACAAGTGTCATCTGTCTACCTATGTGTCTATCTATCTGTCTATGTGTCTATCTATGTGTCCATGCGCCCATCTATCATCTGCTTATCTATCCACATATATATGCATTATGTGTTTCTATTGATCTGCCTGCCTGTCTGTCTGTCTATCATCTATTTGTTTATCTAGCCATCTGTCTTTCCACCCTCCCATCTCTCTGTCTGTCTAGTACCAAGGAAGCTGCTGGTGGCTCTTTGCAGAGTCCTCAGTGGGTGGCTGCCCTGAGAGGACCCAGCACCCACAGTATTAGCCACGGGGGCCTCGGGGCCTTGCACCCAGAGAAGCGGCCCCTACAGTTTTGAGCAGGGTCCCAGCTGAGTCTCGGCTGCTGACGGGGCCCCTGGGGACCCTCATGCACCGCAGCTTTGAAGGAGGCTGCCCTGGAGAGAAAGATAGGTCTCTGACAGGCCCAGCCTCCCTTCCCTGGAAGCCAGAGCTGGGGGATGGGCAGGCCGCTTGGCACCCAGCAAAGCCCTCACCCGGCTGGCACAGAGCCTCTGGCAGCCACACCAGGTCACCCGCCAACCCCAAGAGTGTCTCCGTGCACTGAGGCTTACGGGGAAGCACCCTACACCCTTAAAACCTCAGCACCCCCTCTCGGGGATCAAATGAATTAGCAGACACCCAAGACTTAGCTAAATATAGGGTCCTCTGTGGTCTGGGAGGTGGCGCAGTGAAAAAGCTTTGGACTCTCAAGCATGAGGTCCTGAGTTTGATCCCCGGCAGCACATGTGCCAGAGTGACATCTGGTTCTTTCTCTTTTTATCTTTCTCATAAATAAATAAAATCTTTTAAAAAAAAATAGGGTCCTCGACTTTCGAAGGACGGTGTGCCCGCCTGCACCCCTGCTTAGGTTAGGTTAGGCCTAAGAGCTGTGGTGGGGAGGGGGGGGCAGGCAATAGTGCAGTGGGTTAAGCACAGGTGGCACAAAGCACAAGGACCAGCAAAAGGATCCCGGTTCGAGCCCCCAGCTCCCCACCTGCAGGGGAGTCACTTTACAGGTGGTGAAGCAGGTGTCTATCTTTCTCTCCCCCTCTCTGTCTTCCCCTCCTCTCTCCATTTCTCTCTGTTCTATCCAACAACATCATCAATGGCAATAATAATGACAACAACAAGGGCAACAAAATGGGAAAAATGGCCTCCAGGAGCAGTGGATTCATGGTGCAGGCACGAGCCCCAGTAATAATCCTGGAGGAAAAATAATAATAATAATAACCAAAAAACTGTGGCCCAGAACTTGATGGTTTCTATAAAAATGATCAGAGCTTGTGGCCCAGGGGCTAAACCTCTGAGTTCACAGGCATGAGGCCTTGGGCTCTGTCCCCAGCATCACATGTGCCAGAGTGCTGTTCTGTTTCTCTCTCCCTCTCTGCCATCTGTCCATCTGTTTTTTAAAATGGCAAAAGCAGGGGCCGGGTGGTGGCGCACCTGGTTGAGCGCACATGTTACCATGCACAAGGACCCAGGTTCGAGCCCCTGGTCCCCACCTGCAGGGGGAAAGCTTCACAAGCGGTGAAGCAGGTCTGCAGGGGTCTCTCTTTCTGTCTCTCTAGTTCTCCTACCGCCTCTCAATTTCTCTCTGATTTATCAAATAAAATAGAAAGAAGGAAAAGGAAAAAAGGGGGAGGGAATAGCTGCTGGGAGGGATAGACTCATTGTGTCAGTACCAAGCCGCTGTGAGGACCCTGGCGGCAATAAAGCAAAAGTGGAAATGCCGCCAAGACAGCAGCTCCCCTTACTTGGGGGTGTTCACGGACTTGTGTGTGAGCAAGGTAGCAAGTGGGAGAGAGGGCAGGACACCTCCCTCCTATTTATGAGCCTCTTCACTATTATCATTATTTCAATGTTTTTATTTATTATTTCATTTTAAAATTTTTAATATTTATTTTCCCCTTTTGTTGCCCTTGTTGTTGTTATTGATGTTGTCATTATTGGATAGGACAGAGAGAAATGGAGAGAGGAGGGGAAGACAGAGAGGGGGAGAGAAAGACAGACACCTGCAGACCTGCTTCACCGCCTGTGAAGCGACTCCCCTGCAGGTGGGGAGCCGGGGGCTCGAACCGGGATCCTTGCGCTGGTCCTTGTGCTTCGCGCCATGAGCCACGTGCGCTTAACCCATTGTGCTACCGCCCGACTCTCCCTATGTTTTTATTATTTTTTATTTTACTTATTTATTTTTTTAATTTATTTATTTATTCCATTTGTTGCCCTTGTTGTTTTACTATTGTAGTTATTATTATTGTTATTATTGATGTTGTTGTTGGATAGGACAGAAATGGAGAGAGGAGGGGAAGACAGAGAGGGGGAGAGAAAGACAGACACCTGCAGACCTGCTTCATTGCCTGTGAAGCGACTCCCCTGCAGGTGGGGAGCCAGGGGCTTGAACCAGGATCCTTATGCTGGTTCTTGTGCTTTGTGCCACCTGCGCTTAACCCTCTGTGCTACCGCCTGACTCCCTATGTTTTAATTTTTTTACCAGAGAACTGATCAGCTCTGGCTAATGGTGATTCGGGGGGGTTGAACCTGGGACTTTGAAGCCTCAGGTATGAAAGCCTGCATAACCATTATTCTCTCTGTCCCACATCATCATCATCATCATTTTACCAGAATACTGCTTAGTTCTAGTTTATGCTGGTGCTGGGACTTGAACTTAGGACTTAAGAGCCTCAGGCATGGAAGTCTGTTGCATGACTATTTTGCTGTGTCCACAGCTCTGCTTATGACTTTCCCCCTATCGGTAAATTTGTCTCTTGTTTTATCACACTGCCAGGGGTTGGACCCAGGACCCCAAGCACAAAGTCATGGCTGGGATCACCTGCTGGCCCCTGGGTGAGGGAGGAATCCCACAGGCTGGTCTGGATGGTGAGACTCCCCAGATGGTGCTCTCCCCCGCCCTCCTCCCGCCCCCCAGGCATCGCCCAGGACGTCCTGTTGGCTCTGCCTCAGGAGCACAGATGGCCGCCCCAGCCATGGTGGAAGGGCGCGTGGGGCACGGCCCAGGCCCTGGACTCCATCCCTGGCACCAAAAGCCAAGCTGAAAATGGTAAACCAACAGACACAACCAGAGCCAGGCCTCCTCCCTCTCTGAGGCCTGCCATGGCCACAGGGCCGCCGGCCTCTTCCTCAGCCTCCTGCCTCCACTTTCAGGTGGCGCAGCTGGGAGGGTCGTGAGCCTGCCGGGACGGGACACGACACGGTCCAGAGGGACACAGCCCACTGGGGTCTGAGCTGCTTGGCCGGTGCACGGACCAGGTCCCCACCACACTGCAGGGAGCTTTGGTGCTGTGGCACCTCTCTCTCTCTCTCTCTCTCTCTCTCTCTCTCCTCACTCTCTCTCCCTCTCTCTCTCCCTCTCTTGTCTTTCCCTCTCTCTCTCCCCCTTCCTCCCTCTCTTTTCTCTCCCTTCCTCTCTCTCTCTCCCTCCATTCTGTCCCTCCCTCTCTCTCTCCTCTCTCTCCCTTTTTCCCCCTCCCTCTCTCTCACCCTGTCTTTATCCCTCTCCCTCTCTTTCTCCCTCCCCGTCTTTTTCACCCTCTCTTTCTTCCTCTCCCTCTCTCTCCCACTTCTCCATTTCTCTCTCCTCTCTCTCCCTCTGTCTCTCCCTCCTCTCCTTCTTCCTCTCCCTCTCTCTCCCCCCTCCCTCCCTATCTTTCTCCCCTTCTCCCTCTCTCTCCTCTCTCTCTGCCTCTCCCCCCTTCTCTCTCTTAGCCTTTAAAAGTTAATTCCAGTGGTCAGGGAGGTGGCACAGTGATAAAGCTTTGGACTCTCAAGCATGAGGTCCCAGGTTCGATCCCTGGCAGCGCATGTGCCAGAGTGATATCTGGTTCTTTCTCTCTCCTCGTGTCTTTCTCATAAATAAATAAAATCTTTAAAAAATAATAATTTCAGGCAGAGGGAGGAGAAAACACAAAGGCTGTGGGCTGGGCATGCCTGTGTGCTGAAGGGACTATTGGAGGCTCAGTGTAGCTGGAGTGAAGAAGAGATATGAGAGACAGATGGTAGAAAGATGCTGGGAAGACAGCATAGTGGTTCTTCAAAAGACTTTCATGCCTGAGGCTCTGAGGTTCAACCCTCAGCACCACCATCAGCCAGAGCTGAGCAGGACTCCAGTCTCTCTCTGTATCTCTCTTTCATTAAAATAAATATAGATTTTAAATATTTATTTATTTATTTTTACTAGGGCACTACTCAGCTCTGGCTGATGGTGGTACAGGGGGTTGAACCTGGAACCTTTGGTGCCTCAGGCATGAAGGACTCTGCACAACCATTGTGCAGTATCCCCAGCCCTAAAATGTATATATATGTATATATATATATTAATTTTAAAAAATTTACTTTCCCTTTTGTTGCCCTTGTTTTTCATTGTTGTTGTAGTTATTATTGTTGTTGTTGTTGATGTTGTCGTTGTTGGATAGGACAGAGAGAAATGGAGAGAGGAGGGGAAGACAGAGAGGGGGAGAAAGACACCTGCAGACCTGCTTCACCACCTGTGAAGTGACTCCCCTGCAGGTGGGGAGCCGGGGGCTTGAACCGGGATCCTTTCGCTGGTCCATGTGCTTTGCACCACGTGCACTTAACTATTGCTGCACTACCACCCGACTCCGAATATATTTTTAAAAGGTGGATGATAGAGGGCCAGGGGTAGTGCACCTAGTTAAGTGCACACATTACAGTCTGCAAAGACCCAGGTTCAAACCCCCAGTCTCCACCTGCAGGAGGAAATCTTCACAAGTGGTGAAGCAGGGCTGCAGGTGCCTCTCTGTCTCCCCTCCTCTCTATCCAATAATAAATAAATAAGTGAAAAGATAAAAGAGATGATAGGAAGAGATGATAGCTGAATAGATGTATATCCATAGATGGATACATAGATGACTGATAGAAAGGTGAATGGTCAGAAAGAAGGAAGGATGGATGGATGGACGGACGGACGGACGGACGGATGGATGGAAATAAGAATGAACAGAAAGAAGATTGGAGGGTTGACAAGTCAATTGAGGAATTGATCTACCGGCCAGTAGGTGACTGATAGAGATAGACAGATGAGGGGCTGGGTGGTGGCACACCCAGTTAAGCACACATTGCACAAAGCACAAGGATCCCGGTTCGAACCCCCAGCTCCCCACCTGCAGGGGGGTCGCTTCACAGGCGGTGAAGCAGGTCTGCAGGTGTCTGTCTTTCTCACCCCCTCTCTGTCTTCCCCTCCTCTCTCCATTTCTCTCTGTCCTATCCAAAAAAATTGAAAAAAATGGCCACAGGAACAGTGGATTCATAGTGCAAGCCCAGTGATAACCCTGGAGGGAAAAAAATAAGAAAGGAACAAAAGATAGATGACAGATGGATAGAAAGGTGGCTACATAGGTAGGGGGTGGGTAATATAGTACGATGAGTTCATCAGCTGACCATTAGATGAGACAAAGAGATACAGAGATAGGAAGGGGGTGAGACCAGTGCAGTGACAGGACCAGATCATGCAGGGTGGGGTCTTATGTGTGAGACCTCACTGCTGGGGCAGACCTTCTCCAGACAGAGACAGAGAAAGAGACAGAGAACTATGGGGAGGCAGAGACACCACAGCATAGGAGCTTCCTCTGGTGCTGTGGTGCTCTCCTGTGGTGCCAGGGGCCCAAACCTTGGCTGCGCACGTGACCTTCTGGGTGAGTTGTCTCTCTGCCCCAAAGTGCACCTGGACACACCTGGACAGCAGGGGGGTGGGGCTCCGAGTCCAGGGAGGACTTGGGGGGCGGCGTCCAGTCAGCTGCAAGATGGACTGGGGGGAGCAGAGAGATGGGCCAGTGGGCAGGGTCAGGGGAGGTATGGTGAATTTCAGACACACTCTCCAGACCCCACGTACCATGGAAACATGTGGCAAGCTGTCCCCAGCCCAGTTTGGGGGTTTGTTTGGCCCTGAGCTGTCTTCCTGGTTGGAGCCTGTGGCAGGTCCCTCCCAGCCCTGTGTCCTGCGGGGATGGCAGCTGCTCTGGTCCCAGGCCAGGCAGGAGAGGGGCCAGGCCATGACTCAGCACAGTCCCTGGGGGGAGGGGCCGGGCTGGGCAGCGGGACTGGCAGAATCCGGGTGGGTGCCCGAGGAGGTGCAGGCAGGGTCCACAGAATGTGGGTGTCACTGGAGCCTCAGGGTGCCCCCCATCTCAGCCAGTAAATGCCCTGAGGTTGGACAGCACCCACGGGGGTGGGGGGTGTGTATTCCTCCAGCCCTGCTCTCCTGGGAACCTTCCATGGCTCGCTGGTGCGTCAGCAACAAGGCCGAGGCTGCCAGCCCCAGCAACTCTGTTCCAGCCCCAGCCAGCTCCCCGACTCCTCCTGGAGTCCCCACACCCTCTCTGCTTCTCTGACTTTTTCTTCTTCCTGGATGCTCTGTCACCAGCACCCCCCTCTTCTGTCCCTGCTCACCTCCACAACCCCCTCGCAGGAGGACGCTTCCTGAGGGCCGGGTCTGAGTCACCGCGCCCCCATGGCGCTTGGCACGTAGGCTGGGCACGGGCACGGGCAGGGAGGATGGACCCTGGCGTCATGGTTCTGGTTTGGATCCAAACTCACTGGGGTGGGCTGCTATCTGTGGTCAGGATGGGAAGGCACGGTGTTTGGGGCAGGCGACTAGGAGTCACGCAGAGAGACACAGAGAGAAATACATCCAGACACACACAGAGACAACACAGAAACACACACAGAAACACATAGATAAACAGGCATAGACACACCCAGGGACACATAGGTATAGAGAGACACACAGACACACAGAGAGATAAACAGACAGAGACCCACAGAGACATAGCGAGATACACAGACATAGACACAGAGTGGTCCAGAGGTGGTGCGGTGGATAAAGCATTGGACTCTCAAGCATGAGGTCCCAAATTCAACCCCTGGCAGCACATGTATCAGAGTGATGTCTGGTTCTCTCTCTCCCCTCCTATCCTCATTAATAAATAAATAAAATCTTTAAAAAATTTAAAAAGAGACACATACATAAACAGACACAGACACACCCAGAGATGTAGAGATACACAGAAACACAGAGACATAGACATACACACATGCATACACAGGGAAAGAGAGAGAAAAACAGACATAGACACACAGGCATGCCCAAATACACACACATACACACAGCTCAAAATCACACAGAGACAGACACACGCACACACAGAGACACCACACACAGAGACATAGACATACACACATGCATACACAGAGAAAGAGAGAGAAAAACAGACATAGAGACACACAGGCATACCCAAATACACACACATACATACAGCTCAAAATCACACAGAGACAGACACACGCACACACAGAGACACAGAGACACCACACACAGAGACATGGAGACACTCAGACGTACACGCAGTGTCTGCAGCTCCAGCTGCCACAGAGCCCCAGGACATCGGGTCTTCTGGCTCTTGATCCCAAACCCTGCCACAGAGACCACAGTACCCACTCTCACTGCCACCAAATGGGCCCCAAGTGCAGCCATGGGCTCAGCGTGGCACCCACCCCAGAACTGCCAAGAGACAAGTGCTTCAGAGCACATGGGTGGTGGTGGTGAGGAGGGAGGTGAGCATGGTGACAGAGAGAAATTGAGAGAGAAAGGGGAGATAGAGGAGAGAGACAGAGAGATGCCTGCAACCCTGCTTCCCCACTCATAAAGCTTACCCCTTGCGGGTGGGGACCAGGGGCTTGAACCCGCATCCTTGAGCACTGTAATGGATGCGCCATTACAGGTGTGCCATGCCTGGCCCCTCAGTCATCAAGTCTTTACTGTGTGTTGGGCAGGACCCTAAACTCTGTATTACCTCACTTAACCCTTCCAACAGTGTGTCTCCACTCCTAAGTGTAGCTGGGGTCTTGCAAGTGGATGAGGATGGCTCCCTGAGGCCTCGCAGAGAGGCCCGCCTACCCCCATTGCCACCCCTCCCCCGTCTCTGTGAGCAGGCCCCCTCCCCTGGCAGCCACGTGTCTCACTCCTCATGGCCTCCCCATGGCCCCAGGAGTCCCACCAGGGTCCCTCAGGGGGGCTGCTCTCCCTCTGGGCTTCTCAGTGTCACCTTTGCATAGCCCAGAACAAGGGGCTCCTTTTATGGAAGGGCAGCCCCCCAAGTTAGCTCCTAGAGCTTTCAGTCTGGCACCCCTCCAGAGCCTCTGGGTGATGGGCCCTCTCGATCCCCCTCCTCTTCCCCGGCCCAACCTCTCCCCCAGGTCTGTTAAGGGGAGCCTGTCCCCCACCCCCCGCAGGGACTTTGCTCTCCATGATGTGTCAGAACGGGCAGCTTGCGTTAAAATTCAACAGGGGCGCGTCCACCTGCCCTGGGGACAGGCCAGGCGAGGACGCACTGCCCCTCAGGCTGGACTTTGCCTGGGGGCAGGTTAGCCCAGCCTGTCCCCCTGCGCCCTGACCCTGGAGCCACACCGGGGCCCTCTCCCTGGGGACCAGAGCCTAGGATTTCACCCCCAGAGCCCCCACAGGGAGCAGATGAGGGGGTGGAGACAGCCTCTGGGGCTCCCCCTAGACACCCGCAGGTGTGGAGATAAAATAAATAATAAGTGGGGGGAAGGATGCCCAGATCAGATTTGCCTTGTAGGCACTAAGTCCCAGCTATAGCCCTGGTGCTAATACAAAAACAAAATAAAATAACAGTGAGCCAAGGGCGAGGCAGGCAGTGCACAGGACTTGCAAGCACAAGGCCCCAGGTTCAATCCCCAGAAACACTGATAGGACTGAGCAGTTCCAGCCAGGTGGTGGCGCACCTGGTGGAGCACACATGTAGTAACATGCAAGGACCCGGTTCGAGACCGCTGTCCCCACCTGCAAGGGGAAAGCTTTGCGAGTGGTGAAGCAATGCTGCAGGTGTCTCTCTGTCTCTCCCTATTACCCTCTTCCCTTTAGATTTCTGGCTGTCTCTATCAAATAAAATATAATAAAAAAATAAAAGAGAACTGAACAGTTCCCTGGCTCATAACAAGAAATACATCTACATATATTTTGCCTCCAGGGTTATTGCTGGGGCTCAGTGCCAGCACCACGAATCCACTGCTCTCGGAGGCTCTTTTTTCCCATTTTGTTGCCCTTATTGTTGCCCTCGTTGTGGTTGTTATTGTTGTTATAGCTGTTGTTGGATAAGACAGAGAGAAATGGAGAGAGGAGGGGAAGACAGAGAGGAGGAGAGAAAGACAGACACCTGCAGACCTGCTTCACTGCCTACAAATCGACCCCTCTGCAGGTGGGGAGCTGGGGGCTCGATCCAGGATCCTTACATCGGTCCTTGGGGTTTGCGCCACCTGTGCTTAACCTGCTGTGCTACTGCCTGGCCCCTGAATCTTTTATTTTATTTTATTTCTGTTTATATTCTATTTCTTGAGAATCCAAGGCTTTCATGCACTGCACCACCTCCCCCCAGGCCCCAAATACATCTTCATAAAAGCATATTAGAAACATGACAGTAAAATGAAAAAAGGCAAACAGAGAAAATGGAGGGAGGACAGAATTCCAGCACAGAGGCTCTAGGTCAGGGCAGCCTGGAAGCCCAGCTTTTTCTGGCTAGAACACCAGTCCTCCCAGACAAGGCTGGGGAACTGAGCCACAAGCACTGCCCTGGGCTCTGGCCCGAGAGGGGAAGAGTGGCCCTGGGTGTTGAGCCTTAACCCCGGGGGCACAGTCTCTCAGGCAGCCCCACAGTGGGGAGGGCCCAGGGCTCTGCATTTGACAACAAGCCCCCAGGCGGATTGGCAGCCCTGGGACCCAGGGAAGGGGGTGAGGGGTGGCTTGGAGAATCTTGCTGGTGTGGCTGGTGTCCGTGCTCCCTCCTCCTTCCACTGCCCCTTAGCTTCAGACCCTCAGCTTCCCTCGCAGCAGAAGGTGGAACACTCCCAGGTTTTCCATAAGGCTCCCGGAACCTCCAGCTGACTTTCCACTTCCAGGCCGAAGAGTCTGAAATTGGCTTTTTTTTTTTTTTTTTTTTTCCAATTTCTCTTCTGGGGGCAAGGCTCGGCGCAGCTGCTGCTCCACCTGGTGGTCCCACCTGGAACTGCAGCTGTTCCCCCCCTAGGGCGAGGCAGGGGTGGGCAGAGGCCTGGTGCAGATGGGGTGCAGGGGGGCCCTGGGTTCTCGCCCGCCAGAGGCCTCGACTGTGTCTCATGAAGTTAATGTCTCTGAAATGGTTGTTACTGAGTCAGAATCACCCTCAGGGGCCTGGGGCATTAACACACACATACACACACACACACACACACACACACACACACACTCTGTTCTCCTGGACCTAGGGGTCCTCAGCTCTGGGGTGGGGAGGCTCCTGCCCGCCATGGTGAGTGTGACCAGGGCAAACACTGGCCTGGAGGTGACGTTAGCTGACACCGCCCTCATCCCTGAGGCCCTTGCTCCTTGCTTTGCCTGACATTTCAGATCCAGGAGGGGTCTATGAAGAAGGGGTCCCTTGCCCCCCTCAGCACCCCATCTAGGCTGTGCCCCTTAGTAAGAGCTGCCAGGCCCCAGCACTTGCTGGGCTCCGGGTTCCACGAAGACCATGCTTCCCACACTGGGGGCACTAATGCCTGTGACAGAGGCTCAGAGAGGGCGGGCAGCTGGCCTGTGCATTCCAGAATGCACGGAGGGGTCTGGCTGTGGGTCCCGGGATTGCCAGCTTCAGTGCCCTCGGAGGCAGAAATTCAGGGCACAGACCCCCCCCACACACACACACACACAGCACAGGGACAGACACACTCTGTCCCCTTTGAGATCCCATCGCCATGTTACCATGTCACCTCCTGCAGCAGCCTAGCCCTACCAGGCCTGTCCCTTCTAAAACCACCCCTGCAAACCCAGGGAGCACAGGGGGGTGTGAAGGGAGCATCTATTCAGCCTCCTTGTTGGGGAGGTAGCTCACCAGCTACAGTGCCTGCACTGTCATCTGCAGGGACCCAGGTTCAAATCCCAGCACGACCATGGGAGGTGCTATGGCAGCAGGGCAAACTCAGGTGCTGTGGAGTCCCGCCTGTGTGTCTCTTTCTTTCTCTAAAAATATTATTTATGGGGGGTCGGGCGGTAGCGCAGCAGGTTAAGTGCACGTGGTGCAAAGCACAAGGACCGGCTGAAGGATCCCGGTTTGAGCACCCGGCCCCCCACCTGTAGGGGAGTCTCTTCACAGGTGGTGAAGCAGGTCTGCAGGTGTCTTTCTCTCCCCCATCTCTGTCTTCCCCTCCTCTCTCCATTTCTCTCTGTCCTATCCAACAATGACGTCATCAAGAACAACAATAATAGCCATAACAAGGCTACAACAACAAGGGCAACAAAAGGGGGAAAAAAATGGCCTCCAGAAGCAGTGGATTCATGGTGCAGGCACCCAGCCCAGCAATCACCCTGGAGGCAAGAATATTTATTTATTTATTTATTCATTTCTCCTTTTGTTGCGCTTGTTATGTTTTTATTGTTACTGTAGTTACTGTTGTTGTTATTGATGTCATCATTGTTATTAACTGGTATCCTTACACCAGTCCTTATGCTTCACGCCGCATGCGCTTAACCCACTACGCCACTGCCCGGCTCCTCCATGTCTCTTTCCTTTACCAAAGCGCTGCTCAGTTTTGGTTTGTGACAGTGTGAGAGCTTGAACCAGGAACCTCAGAGCCTCAGGCATGAGTCTTTTTTGCATAACCATTATGCTGTCTCCCACACCCTCTATGTCCCTTTCTATGAATGAGAAAGTGACAAGCCCTGTACATGCCCGAGGTCCTGGTTCCACAGAAATAAATGAAAGGAATTCGAAACGCCACTGCGACCTAAAGACAAAGCGAAAGCCATGTGAGCAGAGGGAGGCAGGCTCCACTTTAAAAAAAAAAAAATTTTTTATTGGGAGTCGGGCGGTAGCGCAGCGGGCTAAGCGCAGGTGGCGCAAAGCACAAGGACTGGCATAAGGATCCCGGTTTGAACCCCGGCTCCCCACCTGCAGGGGAGTCGCTTCACAGGCGGTGAAGCAGGTCTGCAGGTGTCTTTCTCTCCTCCTCTCTGTCTTCCCCTCCCTCTCTCCATTTCTCTCTGTCCTATCCAACAACAACAACAATAATAACTACAACAATAAAACAACAAGGGCAACAAAAGGGAATAAATAAATAAAATAAATATAAAAAAGTTTTAAATTTTTTATTTATTTATTGAACAGACAAAGAGAAATTGAGAGGGGAAGGGGAGATACACAGGGACAGAGACAGAGAGACGCCTGCAGCCCTACTTCACCACTTGTAAAGCTTCCCCCTGCAGGTGGGGACCGGGGGCTTGAACCTGGGTCCTTGTGCACTGTAATAGGACTGCTTAACCAGTTTCACCATCACCAGGACCACCCACCTCACTTTCATTTTTGAAAGCTGTTCCTGGCCATGGTTGGGGATGGGCTTAGAGACGGGTGGGGGCGGATGCTGGGAAGTAGCTCTCTCCAGGCCCTAGAACGGCTGAGTGAGGCAGGGAGCCACCTGTCGCATGAGGCCCGGGACGGGTGGACACGCAGTGTGGAGGGTGTCCTCTGCTGCAGTGAGACAGTGTTCCGGCTGTCCTGGTCCCATGGTGTGTTAACCGTCAAGCCCATTAAGCATGGGCCAGTGCCCCTCTTCTGTATGGACCTTGTGGCTATTTCCCAGGATACCCTCGCTGCCTCCTGCCAAGGTCACGGGCCGCTGACCACTGGCACAGCCACCTGGAAGCCGATCTCATGACCCGGATTGAACCCAGTGCTAAGTCCAGGGCAGCGGCTGCAAACGTTGCTGAGTCACTGGGCCCTGGGGTAATGAGGGTCCTGGGGTCCCCCTTGCTGGGGCCCGGAGTCCCTGCCTCCATTTGAAGTTCCAGAATACCTGAGTCCCTACAGGGGCTCCCCTGGCCACCCCCCCCCAGCTGATGGGTGGGGCCCCAGCGGGGTCAATGCTCCCAGCACTCTCACCTCTGCAGGTTGGGGTCCTGGGCAGATGTGGGGCGCCCCCTGCAGTCTGGCTTGGTCAAGCTCCAATGAAACTCAAGCCCACTCTGGGCTGAGAGTAAAGGGGCCACTTCACTCCTGGCAGGGCACCCATGGGTCCCCTTACCAGTCACAGTATAGCAACAAGGGTGTCCCTGGGAGCTCTGGCTTCCCTCTGCCCAGCTCCTTAGAGTGTGGTCTGCAGACCCACAGGGGCAGAAATGCAGACTCTCTTGAACTAGGGTTTAAGGCCCAACCTCCTACCTGCGGGGGTGGGGGGAGGGGACTTTAACAAACAGTGAAGCAGGGCTGTAGGTGTCTCTCTGTGTCTCTTTAAATCAGTTTTTTAAATTATATTTATTTATTGGTAGAGAATCTGAGAGGAAGGGGAAGATAAAGAGGGAAAGAGAGACACTTGCAGACCTGCTTCAACACCTGTGAAGCTTTCCTCCTGCAGGTGGGGACGGGGGGGGGGGCTTGAACCCGGGTTCTTGTGCATTATAACATCTGTGCTCAGCCAGGTGCACCACCACCCGATCCCTCTCTCCCTCTCCCTGTCTCTCCCTCTCCCTGTCTCTCTCTCCCTCTCTGTCTCTCTCCCTCTACCTCTCCCTGTCTCTCTCCCTCTCTCTCTCTCCCTCTCCCTGTCTCTCTTTCCCTCTCCCTCTCTCTCTCTCCCTCTCCTTTTCCCTCTCCCTCTCCCTCTCTCCCTCTCCCTGTCTCTTTCCCTCTACCTCTCCCTGTCTCTCTCCCTCTCTCTCTCCCTCTCCTTTTCCCTCTCCCTCTCCCTCTCTCCCTCTCCCTGTCTCTTTCCCTCTCCCTCTCCCTGTCTCTTTCCCTCTCCCTCTCTCTGTCTCTCTCCCTCTCCCTGTCTCTCTCTGTCTCTCTCTCCCTCTCCCTCTCTCTCTCTCCCTCTCCATCTCTCTCTCTCCCTCTCCCTGTCTCTTTCCCTCTCCCTCTCCCTGTCTCTCTCCATCTCTCTCTCCCTCTCCCTGTCTCTCTCTCCCTCTCTCTGTCTCTCTCCCTCTCCCTGTCTCTCTCTCCCTCTCCCTGTCTCTCTCTCCCTCTCCCTGTCTCTCTCTCCCTCTCTCTCCCTCTCTCTGTCTCTCTCTCCCTCTCCCTGTCTCTCTCTCCCTCTCCCTGTCTCTCTCTCCCTCTCCCTGTCTCTCTCTCCCTCTCCCTGTCTCTCTCTCCCTCTCCCTGTCTCTCTCTCCCTCTCTCTGTCTCTCTCCCTCTCCCTGTCTCTCTCACTCCCCAGAGCAATGATCAGTTCTGGCTTGTGGTGGTGTGGGGGATTGATCCTGGGACTTTGGAGCCTCAGGCACAGTCTGTTTTTGCATAACCATTATGCTCTCTCTCCCCGCCCCCATCTCCCCTCTCCTCTCAGTTTCGCTCTGTCCTATCAAATAGAGAAAAAGAAATGGCCAGTGGGAGCTGTGCATTTGTGATGTATGTGCTGAGTGCCAGCAATCAAGACAACTCTATCAGAGACGCCACCCCCACTGACTGGCAGGCATTCCCACCTGGCTTGAGGAAGGATGGTCCAGTGGTTGGTTTTGTCCGGAACCCGTTCCCACCCCCCTAAAATAGGAGAAGAGCCCTGAGAGCTCCTGTGCCCTGGAGCCGCTTGAGGAAGAAGCAGCTCAGGGTGGGGGGAGCACAAGGAAAAGTGGGACCCTCTGGTACATGCACTCCTGGGGATCAAACTCAGAACCTCCTGCTTGAGAGTCCAGGGCTTTATCCACTGCACTACCTCCCGGACCACAGGAAGATAGTTTTTTTTTAAAAAAAAATTTATTTATTCCCTTTTTGTTGCCCTTGTTGTTTTATTGTTATAGTTGTTATTGATATTGTTGTAGTTGGATAGGACAGAGAGAAATGGAGAGAGGAGGGGAAGACAGAGAGGAGGAGAGAAAGACAGACACCTGCAGACCTGCTTCACCACTTGTGAAGCGACTCCCCTGCAGGTGGGGAGCCCGAGGCTGGAACCAGGATCCTTACGCTGGTCCTTGTGCTTTGTGCCACATGTTTTTAACCCACTGTGCTACTGCCTGACTCCTGAAAGGTAGCTTTTAAAACAGGGAAGCAGAGAGGACATTCTGGGAGTCAGACTCACGGTCGACAGATCCTGAATCCACTGACGGACAGGCTGAGCGCAGGAGGGATAAGGTGGCCAGGGCAGGTGGCGAGAGAATTTGCACCAAGGCTCTAAAACATTGTGAACAAAAAGCTTCCAGGTTTGCAAGAAACAGGGGTTCTCAGCATCTAACTGGGAGGTGTTGGAGGAAACCTTGAATGTGGGCAGTTGGCATTAAAAAGGGGGGAGGGGTTTCAACGCGAGTGCCACCCCAGCAGGCTTCACCTCAGACTGTGTCCAGAGACTTCAGGTGTGGAATGACAACCCTTCAGCTTCATTACTCGGGTGAGACCTTTCCTTTCATAGGATTCTCGAATTCCATTCCAGGTGGTTCACTTCCTAACAAAGTCCCAAAACCTAGATATACACCAGGTACCCTGAGATAGAGCATATGTTCACACGTATCCATAAACTAGGGCAAAATATAGACCTGAAAGCAGACGTACACAATAGTCTGCAGTGAGTATCCCCCAACACTTCATCTGCACTATTCCAGCCTTTAGGTCCATGATTGGTCAACAATTTGTTTGGCTTTGTATGTAACTCTCTTTTCAGCCACCAGGTTCCAGATGCCAGCAGGGTTCCGACCAGACTTCCCTGGACAGATGACCCCACCAATGTGTCCTGGAGCTCCGCTTCCCCAGAGACCCACCCTACTAGGGAAAGAGAGAGACAGGCTGGGAGTATGGACCGACCAGTCAACACCCATGTTCAGCGGGGAAGCAATTACAGAAGCCAGACCTTCTACCTTCTGCAACCCACAATGACCCTGGGTCCATGCTCCCAGAGGGATACAGAATAGGAAAGCTATCAGGGGAGGGGGTGAGATATGGAGATCTGGTGGTGGGAGCTGTGTGGAGTTGCACCCCTTTTATCCTATGGTTTTGTTAATGTCTCCTTTTTTAAATAAATAAAAAGAATTTAAAAAGGGGGGGTGGGCGGTAGTGCAGTGGGCTAAGCGCACATGGTGCAAAGCACAAGGACCAGCTTAAGGATCCTGGTTCAAGCCCCCAGCTCCCCACCTGCCAGGGGGTCACTTCACAGGTGGTAAAGTAGGTCTCTCCCCCTCTCTGTCTTCCCCTCCTCTCTCCATTTCTCTTTGTCCTATCCAACAATAATGATAACAATAACAACAACAATAATAACAACGATAAACAACAAGGGCAACAAAAGGGAAGAAAATGGCCTCCAGGAGCAGTGGATTCGTGGTGCAGGCACCAAGACCCAGCAATAACCCTGGGGGCAAAAGAAAAAAAAGAAAATCCACCAGAAGCAGTGGATTTGTAGTAGTCCAGCACCGAGCTCTAGCAACTGGAGGCAAAAAAAAAAAAGGGAAGCACAAAAAAAAAGGAGGCAAAAAAAGGGGAAATATATATATATATATATATATAATTTCCTACCTACCTGTCAACTCTCCATTCACATTCACCATTCACTCATTTATCTATCCATCCATCAACTGTCCATCTATATATGATCCATCCATTCACCCACTATTTATCATCCATCCATACATCCACCATCTATCCATCCATCCATCCACTATTCACCCATCCACCATTCACTTATCCATCCATCCATCCACCATCCATCCATCCATTCATCCATCCATCCATCATCCATCCATTATCCATCCATTTATCCATCCATCCATCCACCATTCACCCATCCACCATTCACTCATCCATCCATCCATCCATCCATCCATCCAACCATATTCTGACCATAGGTTTCTGTTGCGTGCCCAGGCCACTTACTCTGGATAAAGAATCAAGCAGACACAGACTCTGAGCTCAGGAAGCTTACAGTCAAAGGTGGGTGAGGAGGGAGGCCAGACAAGAAGACGAGAGAGAGGTTGGTGGAGGAGACTGAGTAATGCTTCTGCAAAGAGACTCCCATGCCTGAGGCTCCAAAGTCTCAGGTTCAATGCCCCACATCACAATAATCCAGAGCTGAGCAGTGCTCTGGTAAAAACAAACAAACAAACAAACAAACAACAACAACAACAAAAAGTGGAGGACACTGGAGCCTGTCAGTCCTGTTCTGGTGACCTGGCTTCTCTGTGCCTCAGTCTCCTCCTCTGCGAAGGAAAGTGGCCTGGTCATTCCTGGCTCACAGACCATTTGGGGCCACACAGGGAGGCCTGACCCTGCTCGAAGGGCCTGGGGGTCCTGCAGGGGTGTGTGTGTATGTGTGTAGGAGGGGGGGGTTGGCGGCTTGAATGTTCCAGAAGCAGCTCATCCCACCCTCCCCTCCTCCCCGGGCGGCCAGCACTGTCCACTCGGCTCCGCCAGCTCATCGGGACTGCTGCCCGGGGCATGGGACCTGTCGCTTCCTGTCAGGGTGATGCTGACAGGCAGACAGTGTCACCCACGCCGAGGGCAGCTGCCATGGCGCTCTGGACGCTTCCTATTATGTGACATATTTTTACACAGACATGATCTGATTTTGTCTCAACACATCACATGTCAGGGCCCCCAGGCAGGGCCAGGCTGAGGGGTGGGGGGCAGATGGTGGGGAGTGGGGGTGGCGTTGCTGGGGAAAGTCAGGATCTTCAGTAGGTGGCAGTGAGGGTGGGCTGGGAGCTCTGCTTCCCAGGGGGGGGTAGGGACTCCCAGCACTTTCTGTTCTTAGGGGGTCAGGGGGTCAGGGGCTGCAGGGGAGGGTGTGGGGCCAAGTGCCACCCCGGGGAGCTGGAATCTGCATCTCTGTGAGGCGCAGGTATGTATCGGCTTACTTTGGGTGAAATGGGGCCCTCAGGCATACCTGATTTCACCATCCCAGGCCACTTGTTCATTCAGAGACAGAGAGACAGAGAGACAGAGAGATGGAAAGACACCACAGCACAGAGCTTCCTCCAGTGCCACAGCTCCGCTCATGTGGCGCCAGGGCTCAAGCCTGGGCTGCACAAACCCTACCTGGTAAGCAAGCTTTCTGGCCCATTTTAGCAGGTATTGTGTGCAGTGCCAGGCAGGAAACCAGGGTAGGTTTTGTTTCGGGTTTGTTTGTTGCAGCATATCTTAATACTTATTTAATATTTATTTACAAAATTATAAGATAACAGGGGTACAATTCCACACCATTTCCACCACCAGAGTTCTGTGTCCCCAGTCCCTCCACTGGAAACTGCAGTAGTTCTCCCAAGGTCACAGATATGGGCTATTATTTCATATATATATAAATTTATTGGGATTAATGGTTTACAGTTGACAGTAAAATAAAATAGTTTGTACATGCACAACACTTCCCAGTTTTCCACATAACAATACAACTCCCAGTAGGTCCTCCTCTGCCATCATGTTCCAGGACCTGACCCCTCCCCACCACCAGAGTCTTTGACTTTGGTGCAATACATCTGACTATTATTTATATAACTGTTTGCCTTTATTTATTTCTTTGTTTCCCTCCTCTCTCTCTCTCTCTTTGCCTTCAGGGGCTCAGTGCCTACACTATGAATCCACTGCTCCTGCAGCCATGTTTCTGATTATTTGGACAGGACAGAGAGAAATGGAGAGAGGAGGGGAAGACAGAGAGACAGACAGATACCTGCAGACCTGCTTCACCGCTTGTGAAGCGACTCCCCGGCAGTTGGGGAGCTGGGGCTCGAACCTATCGGTCTGCATTTATAGACATTTGCCCATTTTCCTCTGGTCCTGTTCCTTTCTGTGTCACACCTACACCTGTGACTATTTCTGAATATCCTTGCCTTTTTTACTGTTCTCTCTCTGGGTCCTGATGGAATTGGGGTTCAGAGCTCTATAGTCATCTTCCCCTAACATTTTTCCCCTCTGGGGATATGGGCTCAAATTATTTTAAGGGTGCAGAAGGTGGGAGTTCTGGCTTCTGTCATTGTTTCTCTGCTGGACATGGGCCTTGGCAGGTCGATCCATACCTCCAGCCTGTTTCTGTCTTTCCCTAGTGAAGAGCTTAACACATGCAGGACAACACTGGGGAATGGCCACTCTGGGCCAGTTTTTTTTCACTATTTCTATTTTTTTTTTTTTTTAGTATTTATTTTCCCTTTTGTTGCCCTTGTTGTATTATTGTTGTTGTTATTGATGTCGTCATTGTTGTTGGATAGGACAGAGAGAGATGGAGAGAGGAGGGGAAACAGAGAGGGGCAGAGAAAGACAGACACCTGCAGACCTGCTTCACCTTCTGAGAGGAGGAGGCGAGGACTCCCCCCGCTCAGAGATTTTCTCCCTTGCCCAGAGCTGCAGGGCCAGAAGGACAGGAGGTGATGGGGAGGGGAAGTTGAGGTGCCCTGAGGGCTCTGGATCGGGACTCAGCCAGGCTCCCCTTGCCCACCTCTGAGCTCCAGAACCCCCTCCTAACACCCCCGGCCTGGGCAGGAGGGGGGCACAGGCACCCCCCACTGCAAGCCAGGACAGGGCCATCTCTATATGATGGGAGGTGGGGACCCCCTTGGTGGAGCTGCCTCCTGTCTTTTTTTTTTCTCTCTTTCACAGTTTCCAGCACCTAGTCCCCCAGCCCTGGGCTCCCCGTGCAGCCTGTGGCCACTCCTGGGCCAGGAGAACCCCGGAGGGCCTGGGAGAGAGACTGAGACTAGAGTGTACCTCAGCTCTGGCTGATGGTGGTGAACTTGGAACCTCAAAGCCTCAGGCATGAAAGTCTTTCAGAACCACTATACCATCTCCCCAGTCCTCCCCTTTTTTTCTTTCCTTTCTTTCTTTCTTCTTTTTTTTTTGTAAATCTTATTTATGTATTTATTTATTTATTTATTTATTCTTGGATAGAAACAGAGAAAATTTGAGATGGGAGGGGAAGATAAGAGAGGAAAAGGGACAGAGAGACACCTGCAGCCCTGCTTCACCACTCCTGAAGCTTTCCCCCTGCAGGTGGGGACCAGGGGCTTGAACCTGGGTCCTTGCACACTGTAATGTGTGCACTTAACCAGATACGTCACCCCCGGCCCCCTTCTTTTCTTTTTCTTTGAAGAGGAGATGGAGAGAGGAGAGACATCACAGCATGGCTTCACCCTACTGGGAGCTCTCCCAGTGCTGCCCATGGTGCTCCCATGTGGTACTGGGGCTCAAACCCAGAACCTTGACCATGACAAGCGATGCATTCTAGAGGGTGAACTATCTCTTGGTCCTTCCTGGAATTCCTTTATTTTTCACCCCCTCCAGGCTTATCGTAGGGGCTCGGTGCCTGCACTACAAATCACTGCTCCTGGAGACCATTTTTCCCCATTGTTATTGTTGTTGTTGTTGCTGCTGTTATTGTTATTGCTGCGGAGGGGAAGACAGAAAGGGGGAGAGAAAGACATACACCTGCAGACCTGCTTCACTGCTTATGAAGCGGTCCCCCTGCAGGTGGGGGGCTGGGGGCTCGAACCGGGATCCTTGCGCCGGTCCTTGCGCTTCATACCATGTGCGCTTAACCCACTGTGCTACTGCCTGCACCCCCTTCCTGGAATTCTTAAGGCCAGATTTTGGGCAGAGAAAAGACTTTTCAGAATACTTAGTTGTTTAAAGTTGGGGATATTTCTTTATTTTGCACAGAGACAGAAAAATTAAGAGGATTAGAGGGAGATTGAGAGGAAGGGAGGGAGAGAGACATGCAGCATTTTTTCACCACTCATGCAGCTTCCACCCCCGCAGGTGTGAATGGGGGTCTTGGGTCTTGAACCCGGGTTCTTGTGCATTGAAATACGTGTGCTCTACCAGATGTGTCCCTGACTGGACCCTAATGTTAGTTTTTTTTTTTAAGGTTTTATTTATTTATGAGAAAGACAGGAGGCGAGAGAAAGAACCAGACATCACTCTGGCACATGTGCTGCCAGGGATCGAACTCAGGACCTCATGCTTGAGAGTCCAAAGCTTTACCACTGCGCCACCTCCCAGACCACCCTAATGTTAGTTTTAAACCCTAATTTTTCCTGAGGTTTTGAAATGCCATTTAGAGGTCTTATGCTATGAATAGACCCCGACAATTTTTAAACAATCATTTTTTAAGACGAACTTTGATTAATGTTTGTACCATTTCTCTACTTAATTAAATGCCTTTAAATATGGCAAAGCTACAATCAAAGTTTATTATATTCAGTTTTCTCAGTTTTTCAATTACCCAACTAACAAACCTTTGCAAGTCCTTGGTGATTCTTATCAGTCAGACCCATCACCCGTACAATTATGGGGATTTCTACATATTCGAAAACCTGTTTACTGACTTCGGAAGATTCCAACTTATAATCACAAGTCAAAACCAATGACTCTGGAGCATGATTAAAATCAGAAACTGAAGCTAACACTTCCATGGGCCCAATTCACTCAAACTGTGTAAGTACTTAAAATGCCAGAGAAATAAATTTGATTTCTGAACTTAGCACAGAAATACCGAGTGCTGGGGCTGGAGAGATAGCTCAGGGGGCAGGGGGCCTGCCTCGTCAAGCACGTCACCCAGGCCTGAGCCCTGGCACCATCCGGGAGGTGCCAAGGCAATGGAGGATGCTGTGGTGGTGGTTCACTTTCTGTTTTTCTGTCTGAATGAAAACAGTGGCCTGGAGAAGGGAAACTGCAACTGAAAGT
Organism: Erinaceus europaeus; assembly: GCF_950295315.1. Classification (NCBI taxonomy): domain Eukaryota; kingdom Metazoa; phylum Chordata; class Mammalia; order Eulipotyphla; family Erinaceidae; genus Erinaceus; species Erinaceus europaeus. Next base: position 4,703,377 of record NC_080178.1, read on the forward strand.
TAAAAAACAAAACAAACAAACACAGCAATACAGCAAGCATGGGGGTCTGGCGGTAGCACAGCGGGTTAAGCGCACACAGCGCGAAGAGCAAGGAGCGGTCTAAGGATCCCAGTTTGAGCCCCCGGCCCCCACCTGCAGGGGAGTCGCTTCACAGGCGGTGAAGCAGGTCTGCAGGTGTCTGTCTTTCTCTCCCCCTCTCTGTCTTCCTCTCCTCTCTCCATTTCTCTCTGTCCTACCCAACAACAACATCAACGACGATGAACAACAAGGGCAACAAAATGGGAAAAATGGCCTCCAGGAGCAGTGGAGGCAAAAACAAACAAACACACAAACAAAAAACCAGCAAGCACGCTGGTTTCAGTCTGTGTTAACACGGCTTCCGTTGGCCTGAGAGGTGTGACCACCCAGGTTTCATCCCCGGCCCCGCCTGTGCCAGAGTGCTGTTCTTTTAATTCCTTTAAAAATATTTTATTTATTTATTCATGAGAAATGGTAGGAGAGAGAGAGAGAAAGAACCAGACATCGCTCTGGTCCATGTGCTGCCAGGGATTGAATTCAGGACCTCACGCTTGAGAGTCCAGTGCCCTACCCAGTGTGCCACCTCCCGGACCACTTTTTTTTTTTTTTAACCCTCAAAGGCTCGGTGCTTGCACTACGAATCCACTGCTCCTGGAGGTCATTTTTTCCCCCTTTTGTTGCCCTTGTTTATTGTTGTTATTATTGTTGTTGTTGTTATTGCTATCATTGTTGTTGGATATGATAGAGAGAAATGGAGAGAGAAGGGGAAGACAGAGGTGGGGAAGCGACCCTCCTGCAGGTGGGAAGCCAGGGGATCCTTACGCGGGTCCTTGAGTTTTGCGCCATGTGCGTTTAACCTGCTGCGCTACTGCCCAGCCCCCACCCCCCAGTGCTGTTCTGGCCTCTCTTGATCTTGTGAAATAAACAAGATAAATCCTATTTTTAAAAAAATCTTCCAAAATATTTGGGGACAGGGCTGTCCTTTCTCTCATATAAAATTAAACAAATGGAGCTGGGGTAGACAGTACAGTGGTTATGCAAAGAGACTGTCATGCCTGAGGCTCCGAAGTCCCAGGTTTAATCCCCCGCACTGTCATAAAGCCAGAGCTGAGCAGTGCTCTGGTAAAATAAATAAATAATAGGAATAAATAAATGCATTTTTATTTTTATTTTTTTAAAAAACAGACTTGAAATTCCTTTCCAAGTGCATCCTTTCTCAGCTGGACCAGAGTTTATCATTATTGTTGTTGCTGTTGTTATTATTTTAATTAGAGAGATACAGTGAGAAAGGAGGAACCAGAGATCAGCTCTGGCTGATGGTGATGCTGGGGATTGAACCCAGGACCTCAGAGCGTCTGGCATGAAAGGCTTTTGCAGAAGCACTGTGCCATCTCCTCCACCCTAGACTAGGGTTCCTGGTGTCAGTTTCACTGCATCCAGAATACAGAGACACACATCTGTCCCGGCCACCCAGCTGTAGCATCACAGATTTTCAAAAAATATTTACTTATTTATTTTCCTTTTTGTTGCCCTTATTGTTTAATATTGTTGTGGTTATTGATGTTGTTGTTGGATAGGACAGAGAGAAATGGAGAGAGGAGGAGAAGACAGAGAAGGGGAGAGAAAGACAGACACCTGCAGACCTGCTTCACCACCTGTGAAGCGACTCCCCTGGAGGTGGGGAGCCGGGGACTCAAACCTGGATCCTTATGCCAGTCCTTGCGCTTTATGCCACATGTGCTTAAGCCAGCATGCCCGGCATCAAAGATTTTAAGGAAGGTACCTTCCCCCAAGTCTTACCCCCCAATTCAGATCCAAACTGAAATATGGGGGTTCCCTGCTTTGTAGCACTTCTGATTATCAGCTCAGCCACCCCCGTGAATTTTCCACAAGACCTGTACATGCCCGCAGAGGGTCCAGGCCCCCACTGGTGACGGCCAGAAGGCAGTGCAGGTGTGGGCAGTGTCCCCAAGTGTCCAGTGTCCTTTCCCTCAGCGGACAGCAGCCCCCCTCTGTTCGGCCTGAGTGGGTTGACTTCACCTCTCGGGAGGCTGAAGACTTCCCAGTGGGGGTGACTTCCAAGCAAGGGTGTTGTTGGCTGCATAGGAGTTGGCAGATGAACCGTGTGAGCAAGGACACGAGGCAGAAGGAACCACACCTGTAAGGAGAAGAGGCCAGAGAGTCAGCTCCCCGCTCCCCGCCCACCGTCCTCCGGGAGGTGCAAAGCACAGACCAGAAGGGCACAGCGGGCACCTTGGAGCTGTACCTGCAGGAAGCCCAGGGCCGCCCAGGCTCGTGGCAAAGCCACTGGCTGTCATCTCCACCTGGTGAAGCTCACTCCAGCCACCGTGTCTGGGCCAGATGGGGGCAGGCATGCAGCCAGGTGCAGCAGCAGGTGGGGAGGAATCTGGCACCGGGTACCCGGGACGTCTGGTCAGTCAGTGCTGGGCTGCTGGGACGTAAGCGGTGACGGAGGAGGACAGATGGGCCTTGGACGGGGGCTGGCATCTGACAGGAAGCAGGCAGAAGGCCCTCCAGATAGCTGTGTCCTGAGCCCAACAAGCTAGAATTTCCTAGCTCTGCCGTGCCCCCAGGACCGGGCATCCCAGGTGAGCAGAATCTACAGGTTCCCTGCCTGTGGGATAACAAGGCAAAGCAATTAACCCTTGTCCCTGGACCCTGAATGTCACCCATGCAGTGGGGGGGGGGCTGGAACCCGGGTGGCATATGGCAAAGCCACGCACCACCCCCATGAACGACTTCACCTGCCCAAGCAGGTGCATCCCCACACAATACACCCCCACACGACCCACTGGTCTCTGTCCGCTCCACCAACCCCCGTGTCTACATGCAGAATCGGAAGCAACCTTTCAACAAGGCATCTGTGCTTTGTGCTCACACTGGTTTTATTCCCAGAAGCTGAAACGTGGAAGCAGTCCAAGTGTCTGTCCATGTGTGGTTGAGAGTTTAAGCAGGTATATACCACCACCACACAGTGAGAGAGAAGCCTTCCTTCTGCCTTTGACGCTTTGACGCTTTGAAGCCTTCTGACAAGGGCAACAACATGGAGGAACCTTGAGAACGGTATTCTCGGGGAAATAAGTTGCTGACAAAACAGGCAACATGGTGTGACTGTGCTGCGAATAGCAGGTCTTAGAGGCAGACAGCAGGAGGGGGCGGGTCATGGTGCGCCTGGTTAAGCACACACACCACAGTGCGAAAGGATCTGGGTTCAAGCCTTCTGTCCCCCCACCTGCAGAGGGAAAGCTTCCCAAGTGGTGAAGCAGGGCTGCAGGTGTCTTTCTCTCTTCCTCTTTCTCCTCCTTCCCTCTCAACTTCTTTTTTTAAATAATATTTTATTTATTTATTAACGAGAGGGGTAGGAGAGATAGAGAGAGAAAGAGCCAGACATCACTCTGGTACAGTGCTGCCAGGGTTTGAACTCAGGACCTCATGCTTGAGAGACCAATATTTTGTCCACTGCATCACCTCCCGGACTGCAAATCCTTTCCTCTCAATTTCTGGCTGTCTCTATACAATAAATAAAGATAATTTGAAAAATCTTTTAAAAGGGGGCCAGGTGGTAGCGCAGCAGGTTAAGCGCACACGGCGCAAAGTACAAGGACTTGCGTAAGGATCCTGGTTCGAGCTCCCGGCTCCCCACCTGCAGGGAGGTCGCTTCACAAGCAGTGAAGCAGGTTTGCAGGTGTCTATCTTTCTCTTTCCCTCTCTGTCTTCCCCTCCTCTCTCAATTCATCTCTGTCCTATTCAACAATAATTACAGCAATAACAATAACAACTATAACAATAAACAACAAGAGCAACAAAAGGGGAAAAATTAGTCTCCAGGAGCAGTGGATTCATAGTGCCAGCACTAAGCCCCAACAATAAGCCTGGAGGGGAAAAATCAAAAAAGAGAGAGAAAGAGGCAGACAGCAGGAAGGTAGAGAGGGGAGACCAGGGGATAGGATTAATGTTTATTGAGGGCAGTTTTGCCATCACAAGATGAAAGGAATTAAGCAGGTATATGTGTTTAAAGTATGTCCAGGGATGGCCTGGAGCCCGGGGAAAGGGAGGGGGCTGGAGAAGCCAGGCAGTGGTACACGTGGTTAAACGCACACATTGCAGTGCACAAGGACCCAGGTTCAAGCCTCTGGTCTCCACCTGCAGGAAGAAAGCTTCATGAGTGGTGGAACAGGGCTGCAGGTGTCTCTCTATCTCCCCCTCCCCTCTCAATTCCTCTGTCTCTATTCAATAATAAATGAATAAAATAAAAAACGTGAAAGTTAGAAAGAAAGAAAGAAAGAAAGAAAGAAAGAAAGAAAGAAAGAAAGAAAGAAAGAAAGGACAAAAGTAAGGACTAGAACCCAGCCCTCCCCCCACGCACACTCTTGAGCAGTGTTTTCCTTGAGAAAGGTGGATCCTTTCTGCCGTGGAGGGAGCGCTAACTAGAGTGCTAACTAGGCCTCAGCATGGTGCCCGCCCCCTGTGAGAGCAGCAGGCCTACCCCTGGAGCACCCACACGGCCTAGCCCTGGAGCGGAGGGCGTGGGGCCCAGCTGGCGGGGGTCCTGGAGCTCTGTGCCCAGCCGCCATCTTGAAACTGGGTCATGATGGGGGAGAGGGTGTCTTGAGGGTCTTGAGGGGGGTTCCCAAGGGCTCAGTGTATCCACAGGTGGAAATTAGTGGATCCCAGAAGACCGGCGGCCATGTCCCCCCCCAAAGGCGTTCCCAGTGGCCAGAGGAACCACTGATGGGACAAGCAATGACACTGGAGACACACTCTCAGGAGAGAAGGCAGGCGGGTGACCACTGCGGGGTGCCCACGGAAGATCAGGGGGGCAGAGGGACTGAGCACCAGGCAGAGTGCTCTCTCCAAACAGAGTACTCTCTCCTACAACTTCCAGACCTGCTCAAGTTCTCAGACCCAGAGCACGTGGGCCAAAGCCGGGAGAAGTCCCCTGGAGGAAGAATCCAGAAAGGCCACGCAGAAGTCGTTCTCCATGGACCCCGGAGGCCACTTCTTAGCACAGCTTTGTTGGGGTAAGATTGGCAGAAGACACATTATTAGTTTCAGGCGGTAGGACATAAGGATTCGCTATTTGTCTCCATGGCACAGTGACTGTCACATGGGCCTGGATGGCTTCTGTCACCACATATAGTCACTAGTTGTTTTCTTTGTGATGGGAACTTTGAAGTTCTGTTCCTTTAACAGACATTATCTTTTTTTTTTTAATCAATGTTTTTTTAATATTTATTTTCCTTTGTTGCCCTTGTTTTATTGTTGTAGTTGTTGTTATTATTGATGTCGTTGTTGTTGGATAGGACAGAGAGAAATGGAGAGAGGAGGGGAAGACAGAGAGGGGGAGAGAAAGACAGACACTTGCAGACCTGCTTCACCGCCTGTGATGCGACTCCACTGCAGGTGGGGAGCCGGGGGCTCGAACCGGGATCCTTATGGTGGTCCTTGTGCTTTGCGCCATGTGCGCTTAACCCACTGCGCTACCGCCCAACTACCAACAGACTTTATCTTATCTTATTGTTTGTTTGTTTGTTTTTATCAGAGTACCACTCAGCTCTGACTTATGGCAGTGCTGGGGACTGAACCTAAGATCTTTGGTCCCTCAGGCATGAAAGTCTTTTTGTAGACAGGACTTAATTTTTAAAAATCTCTTCTATTCTGGCAAAAAGGTAGAAACTTCCAGTGAAAAATTATTTTGTGGGAGTTGGGCGGCAGCACAGTGGGTTAAGCGCATGTGGCACAAAGAGCAAGGACTGGCGTGAGAATCCTGGTTCGAACCCCCGGCTCCCCACCTGCAGGGGAGTCGCTTCACAGGTGGTGAAGCAGGTCAGCAGGTCTCTCTCTCTCTCTCTCCCCCTCTCTGTCTTCCCCTCCTCTCTCCATTTCTCTCTGTCCTATCCAGCAACGACGACATCAACAGCAATAATAACTATAACAATAAAAACAACAAGGGCAACAATAAATATATATATATATTTAAAATAATCTTTAAAAATTATTTTGTTTTATTTTTGCCTCTAGGATTATTGGTGGGGCTTGGTGCCTGTACTACCAATCCCCTGCTTCTCTGGCTTTTTCTTTTTTTTGACAGAGAGAAATTGAGAGGGAAAGGAAAGATAGAGAGGGAGAGAGGAAGACAGACACCTGCAGACCTGCTTCATTGCTTGTGAAGAGACTGCCCTACAGGTGGGGAGCCGGGGGCTCGAACTGGGATTCTTGCGCGGGTCCTTGCGCTTCATACTATGTGCACTTAACCCAGTGTGCCATCACCCGGCCCCCTAAAATAATTTTTAAATTTATTTGTTTATTTATTTACTATTGGATAGAGACAGAGGAATTGAGGGGAAAGGGAGAAAGAGGGGGAGAAAGAGGGACACCTGCAGACCTGCCTCACCACTGGTGCTTTCCTCCTGCAGGTGTGAAGCGGGGGCTTCCACCCAGGTTCGATATCTATGCTTAATCAGGTGTGACACCACCTGGCCCTTGAATCATTCATTTATTTATTTGCCACCTGTATTGTGGCTGGGTCTCAGTGCTGACACTACAGATTCACCACTCCCAGCTGCCTTTTCTCTCTCTTTTTAAAAATTGGATAGGAGGAAAACTGAGAAAGGCGGGAGAGATAGAGAGAGGAAAAGATAGATAGCTGCTGACCTGCTTCACCGCTGATGAAGTGTCCCCCTGCAGGTGGGGAGCTGGGGGCTCAAACCCAGGTCACAGCAGTGAAGGGTCTGTCTCCACCCCTGCGGGGGAGGGGGTGCTTCTCCAATCTCAAAAGCACCAGGCTGTGTGAACACCCCTCCTTTTAGTTTAGGGTGTCTATTTTTTTCTCTTTCTCTCTCTCTTTCTTTTCTTATTAATATTTATTCATTTACTTTCCATTTTGTTGCCATTGTTTGTTGTCGTTATTGATGTCGTCGTTGTTGGATAGGACAGAGAGACATGGAAAGAGGAGGGGAAGACAGAGAGGACATGGAGAGGGAGAGAAAGGCAGACACCTGCTGACCTGCTTCACCGCCTGTGACTCCCCTGCAGGTGGAGAGCTGGGGGCTTGAACCAGGATCCTTACGTGGGTCCTTGCGCTTTGCGCCACGTGCGCTTAACCCGCTGCGCTACCACCCGACTCCCCTCTCTCTTTCTTTCTTCCTTCCTTTCTTTCTTTCTTTTCTTTTCTTTGCCAGAGCACTTCTCAGCTCTGATTTATGGAGGTGTGGGGCACAGAGAGTTTGCACATTATCTACTATCCCCGCCCTCTATTTATTTTTAACCACTGGGACTTCACCACTCCAACCTGACTTTTCAGAGAAAAAGACAGAGACAGAGAAAGAAGAAAGGAGAAAAAGGAAGGAAAAAAGAAATTAAGCAGAAATATTCTGTTGGCTCGACACCACAGGCCTGCTTCTCGCTGGCTCACTGATGTGACAGCCTCTCCTGCCAGCCCGCATCTGCCACCTTTAAGCACAGGAAGCCGGGGACCCCTGCCCAACCCCCCCAAAGGGCAAAGGCTCTGCGTCCATGGCTGAATGAGCAACCCCCCAGAAAGTGTGCTCCTGGGATGTCGAGACCACCCACAGATGATGTCCTGCCAGAACAGCCACCAAGGCTTTTTGGGGGGTGAGGGTCAGTGAGACCCTGTGTGTGGGCACTGGCATCCCATGTGAGGGGAGAGAGAGAGAGAGAGAGAGAGAGAGAGAGAGAGAGAGCTCCATGGACGGTGGAGCAGTGCTGTGTTCTCTTTCCCTCTCTCTCCCTCAAAAAAATAAAGGGTAGAAAATTGGGCTGGAGGAGACAGGCGGTAGCACAGTGGGTTAAGTGCACGTGGCGCCAAGGGCAAGGACCAGCAGAAGGATCCCGTTTCGAGCCCCGGCTCCTCACCTGCAGGGGTGTCGCTTCACAAGCTGTGAAGCAGGTCGGCAGGTGTCTATCTTTCTCTCCCCCTCTCTGTCTTCCCCTCCTCTCTCCATTTCTCTCTAACCAATACAACAATAACAATAACAGCAATGGCAACTAAACATCAATTAACAACAACAAGGGCAACAAAAATGGGGGAAAATGGCCTCCAGGAGCAGTGGATTCATAGTGCAGGCACCGAGCCCCAGCAATAACCCTAAAGGCAAAATAATAATAATAAAATAAATAAAATTTAAAAAAATAAAAAGGGGAGTCTGGCGGTAGCGCAATGGGTTAAGCACAGGTGGCACAAAGTGCAAGGACTGGAGTAAGGATCCCGGTTCAGGCACTTTGGCTCCCCACCCACCTGCAGGGAAGTCGCTTCACAGTCAGTGAAGCAGGTCTGCAGGTGTCTGTCTTTCTCTCCCCCCTCTCTGTCTTCCCCTCCTCTCTCCATTTCTCTCTGTCCTATCTAACAATGACTACATAAATAACACTAATAACTACAACAACAATAAAAAACAAGGGAAAATAAATAAATATAAAAAATTTTAAATAAAAGTAAAAAAAATTTAATATTTATTTATTCCCTTTTGTTGCTCTTGTTTTATTGTTGTAGTTATTATTGTTGTTGTTATTGATGTCATTGTTGTTGGATAGGACCACCTGTGAAGCGACTTCCCTGCAGGCGGGGAGCCAGGGGCTTGAACCGAGATCCTTACAGTGGTCCTTATGCTTTGCGCCACCTGCACTTAACCCAGTGTGCTACCGCCCAACTCCCTAAAAATAAACATCTTTTAAAATAATTTTATTTTTATTTATTTATTATTGGGTAGAAGCAGAGAGAAATTAAGAAGGGAGTGGGAGATGGGGGGAGAGAGCAACCTGCAGCCCTGCAGCCCTGCTTCACCACTCATTAAGCTTTCCACCTCCAGGTGGGGACCTGGGGATTGAACCTGGGTCCTTGTGCACTGTGATATGTGTGCTTAACCATGTATGCCACCACCTAGCCCCCAAAGAAACATTTTGTTTAAAAAAAAAAAAAAAGATCATGCTGAGAGATCACTCTTAAGTATCCACATGTGAGAGGTGCTGAGTGCCCTCCAGTGTCACATGAAGTAAATAAATAAAATATTTGATAGTCAGGCCAGTCAAATAGCTCACTTGATAGTGCGACTCTTTACTGTGTGCATGACCCAGGTTCAAGCCCAGCCCCCACCACACTGGAGGAAGCTCTCTGGTGCCTGAGTGTGCTCTCACCCTCCCTCTATCTCAAACAAAACTGGCAGCCAGTGCGCTTGCTGGACAATAGATTTTCTCTTTAATTTGTTTATTGGGCAGATTAATGATTTGTAGTCAATAGTAAATACAGTTGTTGATACATGTGTTAGATTTCTTGGTTTTCATGGTCTGGAAGGTGGTACAGTGGATAAAGCATTGGACTCTCAAGCATGAGGTCCTGAGTTCAATCCGTGGCAACACATGTACCAGAGTGATGTCTGGTTCTTTTTCTCTTATCTTTCTCATGAATAAACAAATAAAATCTTAAAAAATATATTCTTGGGAGTCGGGTGGTAGTGCAGCGGGTTAAGCACACATGCCACGAAGCACAAGGACCAGTGTAGGGATCCCGGTTCTACCCCCCGGCTCCCCACCTGCAGGGGAGTCGCTTCACAGGCGGTGAAGCAGGTCTGCAGGTGTCTGTCTTTCTCTCCCCCTCTGTCTTCCCCTCCTCTCTCCATTTCTCTCTGCCCTATCCAACAACAACATCAATGGCAACAATAACAGCAAGGGAAACAAAATGGGAAGGGATGACCTTCAGGAGCAGTGGGTTCATGGTGCAGGCACCGCGCCCCAGCAATAACCCTAGAGGCAATCGTCATCATCATCATCTTAGTTTTTTGCAAAATGCTCTGACTCCCCCACCTAGATCCTCTTCCACCATCATGCACCAGGACCTGAACACTCCCCCCCATCCCCACCCCCAGAGATACAGTGGACCATTATTCAGTCTAAAAGACAAAGGACATTCTGACGCATGCTATGGCCAGGATGAAACTGGAGGCTACAGTGCTAAGAGACAGAAGCCAGTCATAAAAGCTAAACCCTGCATGACCCCATGCCAGTCCCCATGCCAGTCCCCTCCTCCCCAACCTTGGGGGCCCAGGGCTGGGCACCGGGGTGGGCAGAGCGCTGGTGTTTCAGCTTGGGAGGATGAGAACATTCTGGGATGGCGTGGTGCAGAACGAGCTGAGCTGAGGAAACAGCTGGAGGCGCCTGAGGTCAGGCTGACCCGACTGGTGCTGGAGCCGGAGCTGACGCTGAGTCTGGGTGCCTTCCTCCACGCAGGCACTGGCTCTGAGCCCCGGGGGAGGACGAGCCAGCACTGTCTGCAGCACGCAGCGCTGGCTGGGCCCTGGTCCGGGGCCGGGGGACTCTCAGACGAGCACCCACGGGACGTCTGTCAGCAAGTGTCCTGGGGACCAGGTGTGCTGTGGGCTACAGGGTGCAGGAAGGCAGACCCTCCAGACTGGAAGCTGGGGAGCCCTGCAAGAGGGGGTGTTTGGAAGGACTCTGAGGATATGGCTGTGGGTGAGGACAGAGGACCACTAGCGGGGTCACAGCATCCAGGCTGTGAGACACAGGGTCTGCTCAGGGAGGAGAAGGAGGGGTGGGGGCGCAACTCCTGGACAATCTGGCTGGGCTGGGCTGGGCTGAAGCCGGGTGCTGTGGCCTCACAGCAGGAAAGGCCCAGCCAGGCCTGGACCTGGCTCCTCCAGTGGGTGGGGAGGAAAAGACACTGAGGAAAAAGCACTGGCTCCTCACTAATCAGAGATGTGGGGTCAGGCGGTGGCACACCCGCTTAAGTGCACATATCACTGTGCACAAGGACCCAGGTTCAAGCCCCCACTCCCCACCTGCGGGGAAATGGGAAGCTTCGTGAGCAGTGAAGCAGGTCTGCAGGTGTCTCCCTTTTCCTCCCTCTCTATCTCCCCCTCCCCCTCTCAATTTCTCTGCCCTGTCAAGTAAAATAGGAGAAAAAAAATTAAAAAGGAAAAAATGGCTGCTAGGAGGGGTGGATTCATAGTGCTGGCACCAAGCCCCAGCAATAACCCTGGTGATAAAATAAAACAAAATAAAATAAAATAATCACAGAGAGTGGGGGTAGATAGCATAATGGTGATGCAAAGAGATGCTCATGCCTGATGTTTCAAAGTTCTATGTTCAATCCCCCGCACCACCACAAAACAGAGCTGAGCAGGGCTCTGGTAAAAGGAAAAAAATCATCACAGAGATACTTAACCTGAGGTGAGCTGGAAACTCCTCCAGGGAGAGGGCAGGACATGCTCACAGGGCAGGTGCAGCATGAACCTGGGCTCTGGGGCACCATGGAGCCAGAGAGCATTCTGGAAAAAGTATTGTGAGGGTGGCAGGTTGTGAAGCAAGGATCTGATGAGTTCACAACACCACCACCAGGAGGCCTTCCCGGCTCAGTGTGTTAATGCATTGTTTCATTTTTTTTTTTTGCCCCCAAGGTTTTTGCTGGGGCTGGGTGCCCGCAATACCAGTCCGCTGCTCCTGGAGGCCATTTTTTCCCTTTTTGTCACCCTACTTGTTGTTATTGTTGTCATTGCTATTGTTGTTGGACAGGACAGAGAGAAATCAAGAGAGATGGGGAAGACAGAGAGAGGGAGAGATAGACACCTGCAGACCTGCTTCACCGCCTGTGAAGCGACTCCCCTGCAGGTGGGGAGCCGGGGGCTCGAACCGGGATCCTTACTCCGGTCCTTGCGCTTTGCGCCACCTGCTCTTAACCTGCTGCACTACCACCCGGCCCCCAACACATCATTTCTTAAGGGGAGAAGGGAGGGAGAGGAGAGACACCACAGCACAGCTCCACCACCCTCCCCTAGTACTGTCTGTGGGGCCCCCATGTGGTACTGGGATTTGAACCCAGAGCCCCAGGTAAGGAAGGCATGCATTCTGCACGGGTTGCCCCCCAGCACCAGATTAAGTAAACAAAAATAAGACATGCCCCACCGTTTATCTCTTGGATCAACTCCATGGGTGGTCCCAGCTGCAGTTAGATGACCCCCAAGTGGATTACCTCCAGCCCAGACCCCAGGTCGACACCCCCGAGGGCCATAGATGGTCGGTGGCCTCACAAAACTGGGAGTCCCCTCCTGGACCCACCCTCTTCGGGTGGCATCAGCCACCAGGCTGAGGGTGGTGATCGTCCTTCTCCTTGTCCCCCAAGGAGCCCCTCGGGTTTGCTTCCCTGAGGGGGCCCCGCCTGCCCACACGACCTTCCAGTCCCACTCTGCTTCCGGCAGGTTTCTGCTCTGTGGAGGCTCTTAGCTACTGTGGTCCCTGGGAGGATTACATCACAGCCTGGCTGGAGCCCAGCAACCTGGAGCCTGGAGCCCAGGGAGGTGTGGCTGTAACTCCACGCCCCGCCCATCCAACAGACCACGCCCACTATAAGCCACGCCCACCACAGTGCCCGCCCCCCGCATAGACCATGTCCCGCTCTAGACCCCGCCCATGGCAGGCCCCGCCCCATCACTGACACCGCCCGCCAAGGGCCCCGCCCCTCCCGTGGCCCCGCCCACCCTGCTGTCTTTTCCCAGCACAAGGTGCTTCATTCAGTCCAGGCACCTTTCTTACTTCTAAGTGGGCCGTGGCATGGCTCGCGCGCGATGTGCTTCCTGAGTGGACAGTCAAAGCGCAGCTTCTCTCACCGGGGAGGTGAGGAAGTGACTCCCCAGCTCTCATCAGACCCTTCCCAGCCCTCCTCCACCTCCCACCCTCCTCCAGTGCAGGCAGCAGTCACACACAAACATAACACAGGGAGCAGTGCACACACACACACACACACACACACACACACACACACACACACACACACACACACACACACACACACACACGACTCCTAACAGCACCGTGGACCCCCAGGCAGCACCGGTGCCTGGACCTCGAATCTAAATCCTTTTGCATGAAACTCCCACAGGACTAGGGAAACAGCATAATGGTCATGCGAAAAAGGCTTTGGTGCTTGAGGCATGAAAGGTCTGACATTTGCAAAGATCTCTAGTTCAATCTCTAGGACTGCCATAAGCCAGAGCTGAGCAGCGCTCTGGAAATTCACACACACACACACACTCACACCCTTGTAGAGGGCACAGTAGGGGAGTGAAACACCCTATCATGGGCAACATAGTCCCACTCACCCAAGAATCATACTCCTGGACTCGATCTTTAAGCATTTAATTTAATTCCTTTGTTCATTTGTCAAACAGAGAGGCAGGCTCAGAACATCTCTGTGGTTTGCGTGGTGCGGGGTCAAGTCCGAGGCCTCGTGCCCAGAGTCCTGGGCTCCACCACTGAGCCCACCACTCCCACAGCTGCTTTTTCTTCCTTTTAATATTTGTTCCTCCTGTTGCTGGGAACGCATATAAGGCCTCGGTCATGCACGTGACCACTGCGTGGCCTCCCAGGGCCACTTTTTTTTTCTGTGTCCTTAGAGAAAGGGAAAGAAAAAGAGAGAGACACCAAAGTGTTGTGCCCAGAGGTTCGAGTCCCGATCTCACGCAAAGAAGACCAGAATCCCATGCAACAGCAAGAGCCTTTATGAGCAAGCTTAAGCTTGGGCCGCCGACACCCTTCCACGCAAGGGGAGAGTCTGCAACCCCTATCATTTCTCATTCCGCCTTTTTGTAGTTATCACAGGGTGGGTACAGGTGGAAATACTTATGCAGAACAAGGAACAGTTGGTTTCGGGTTAGCGGCTGTTTTCAATATTCGGGGCTTTTCTTTAACCTCACACAAAGCCCTTCCCTACCATCCATGGCGTCTCCACCACCCTCACCCCTGCTGTTCCTGGTGTTTCTGTGGGATACCAGGCACTGGACTGCAGCCCAGCCCACGGTACAGTGACTTGCCCAGTTAGACCACAGTCCCCACCTTGTTTTAAGTATTTATAAAATGGCTGTGGTGCGATAAGCAGAGGCACACGCAGTTAAGCACACACATTACAGTGCACAAGGACCTGGGTTCAAGCCCCCAACCTCCACCTGCGGGGGGGGGGGCTTACAAGGGATGAAGCAGTGCTGCAGGTATCTCTCTCTCTTTACCGCTCTTCATATCCCTATCCCCTCTCTGTCTCTATTCAGTCAGTCAATCAGTCAATAATAAAATAAAATACAGAAAAATTGTGTTGGTTTAAACAATGAGAAAGGAGTATCATAATTCTGGACTAGGGAAAAAAGAACTTGGCAGTAGAGCACAGGACTTGCGTGCCTGAAGTCCCAGGTTCAATTCCCTGGCACCCCATATACTAGAGCTGGGAAGTACTCCTCTCTCTCTTATAGAAAATGCATCTTTAAATAACTATAATTCTTACCCATTCTAATACCCTATTTGAAATCCACCAGTGCCTAAAACATAATATCCTTTCACATGATTCTTTTTTTGCCTCCAGGGTTATTGCTGGGGCTCAGTGCCTGCATCATGAATCCACTGCTCCTGGAGGCCACCCCCCCTTTTGTTGCCCTTGTTGTTGTAGCCTTGTTGTGGTTATTATTGTTATTGTTGATGTTGTTCATTGTCTGAGAGGACAGAGAGGAATGGAGAGAGGAGGGGAAGAAAGAGAGGGGGAGAGAAAGACAGACACCTGCAGACCTGCTTCACCGCTTGTGAAGAGACTCCCCTGCAGGTGGGGAGCTGGGGGCTCGAAAGGGATCCTTACCCCGGCCCTTGCGCTTTGCAACACGTGCGCTTAACCCACTGCGCTACCGCCGACCCCCTCACATGATTTTTTTAAAAGACTAGACACCATATTTTTCAGGTCTGCAGCAGCTCTTTCGGGAAATGAGGGCAAGTTGCCCTTTGCCATGTTCCCATTTTTATTGAGAGCTGGTCACCCATGTGGAAGGACCATGTCAGCTACAGTAACCGCACTTTTGACATCTGAGTCACTGACGCACAGCCATGGTGCCCGCCCGTGAGCACAAGGCATGTGGCTTCTAGAGCCTCGTGACAGTTCTGAGGGGGATGGATGGCGATGCCGGGGTGGAGAGGATCGATCACCTAGAAGGGATCAATCAAGGGAGCAAACTGCTGAGGGTAACGGCAGACAGGATCTCTGCTGTCGCAGAAGAGAGTTACCGATATGGAGAAGGATAAAATGGAATCATCCTTGCATGTGAGGTTCTTGTCTGGAGACATGAGTTCGTACTTCTTCATATTTATGTGTGTGTGTGTGTGTGTGTGTGTGTGTGTAGATTTTCAGTAATCTCCTAGTGTTTTTCTTTTTCCACTGGGAAGACTTGCAGTGAATCTACCTAATACCCACATCTTGGTTTCTAAATATTCTTCTCCCCCCAAAAAACCAGGGCTCCCTGAGGAACTGAGTAACCCTTTGGGTCAGAAAGTGACTCACTCAAAGCCTGGTGGAAAGAAGTCAGAGTGACTGAGGGGTAGTGGGAAAGGTTTCCTCATGTCCTTTGTCCCCACCCGCGGGGGGGGGGGGTGCAGCTTCACAAGCAGTAAAGCAGAGCTGCAGGTGTCTCTCTTCCTTTCCCTCTCTCTAGCCCCCCTTCCTTCTCTGTTAAATGAGAGAATCATTAGATTACTAGATAGTCAATATTTAGTTTGGCCCACATGTGGATCAATCTTTTTGTTCATCATTCTTGGGTTTTTTGTTAAAGAATTTTTCAGATTTTGAAGTGATATATCATACTGACAGAAAATTCCTTTTCTTCCCTCTGAACCATTTGAGACTCTTCTGCAAACCAGATGCTGCGTCATCCCAGAGGCCTCAGCATGTGCTTGTAGGCTCCACTCAGGGACATTTTCCCGTTCTTAAGCACCCGGACAGGATGGCCATGGAGCCAACCAATAGGGCCCTCTGTTCAAGTCTGGTTGGCGTCCCTTCCATGACTCCACAGTCACAAGACCCAATCCTGAATCACAGGCTGTCATGTCTCTTTTTCTTTTTTTTTTAATATTTATTTTATTTATTTATTCCCTTTTGTTGCCCTTGTTGTTTTATTGTTGTAGTTATTATTGTTGTTGTCGTTGTTGGATAGGACAGAGAGAAATGGAGAGAGGAGGGGAAGACAGAGAGGGGGAGAGAAAGACAGACACCTGCAGACCTGCTTCACCGCCAGTGAAGCGACTCCCCTGCAGGTGGGGAGCCGGGGTTCGAACCGGGATCCTTATGCCGGTCCTTGTGCTTTGCGCCACCTGCGCTTAACCCGCTGCGCTACAGCCCAACTCCCCCCATGTCTCTTTTTCAAAAAGATACTTACTATTGGGAGCCGAGCAGTGGGGCACCCGGCTAAGCGCAAGGACTTGAGCAAGGAGCCTGCAGTGGAGACACGTCACAAGCGGTGAAGCAAGTCTGCAGGTGTCTCTCTTTCTCTCTCCCTCCCTCCCTCCCCCTCCCTCACAATTTCTCTCTGTCCTATTGAATAAATCGCCACCAAGAGTGGTGGCGCCAGCTGGCACTGAGCCTCAGCAATAACCCTGGAGACAAAAAAAAAAAAAAAAAAGAAAGAAAGAAAAGAAAAACAATCATCTTTATTTTTTGTAAGAGCAAAGGGAAATCTATAGGGGAGGAGAGAGCGAGACAGAGAGGGGGGCAGGTGCCTTCAGCCCTGCACGTATACGTGTGTACAGTGCAAAAAAGCCCGTCAAACTCCAGAGCATGAGGCAAAGGCCTTGACAGGGAACCAGAGCGGTTAGAAAATCCCCGTTCTTGGTGGCTTCTCAACACGTGTTTATCAGATGACAACAGTGTGCCTCTGATCAGGGTGGGAGGCGCAGGGGACCCAGCAGCCGGGGAGGAGGAGGGCCAGTCTGCAGGAAGTGCTCTGGGTCCCCGCGCCTGGGGGCTGGACGCTCCTGGGGTCTGCCTGGAGCCCCTGAGTCAGGACTGCCACCCAGTGGGTGCCCACTGAGTTTGTGTGTGCTCTGAACCACTCTCTTGACCTTGGAGGACCCTTCCAGAGCTTTCTTTGATTTTTTTAATAAATATTTTTATTTATTTATTACTAGATAGAGGCAGAAATTGAGAGGGCATTAGGAGGTAGAAAGGGAGACAGACAGATCCCTGCAGACCTGCTTCCCCAACGTGAAGCTTGCTTGAACTTGGGTCCTTGAGCACTGTAATGTGTGCGCTTAACCAGGTGCACCACCACCTGGCCCCCCCCTTCCAGAGCTTTCTATCAGTGGAAGACTCCTTAAAAGTCACCTGGATCGGGGACAACCAAGGCTGACCACAAACCAACCCTGTGGACAGACGAGTCCATCTTGTGTGGGCGCCCCCAGTGGTCAGTCCTGGCAGCGATCCCCAAAAGGGACATCTGTGGACACCTCCAGAGAGGCAGTCAGGGAGTGAGTCTGCACAGCGCGTGAGAGCCGCGGGCATCAGGGTCTCCTGAATCACCGGTCTGCTGTGTCCCAGACCTCAGTGACATTTTTATAGCAGGGAGTTGGCGGAGGAGCGTGAAGGACGCACAAGAATACCTCAGGATACTTAACGGGAAACGCTCGAGGAAGCGGACACCCGAGCCATTGTTCCCAGCTCCTACGCTCTGTCCTGAGGGCCATGTGTCACCCTGCCTTGTGGACGTGTTTGAGAAGTGTGTAGAGGGCCAGAGAAGCCCCCCACCCCCATTCCCATCTCAGCTCATCCTGAAGCCAGGTAGCTGTGAGTCCCTGGGTGAACTAAATGACCTCTCTGAGCTTGTTGCCCGTCCACACAATCTGCACTGATCCATCACCCAGCACAGCACCTTCAGCTCCCAGAGTCTATCCTTGCTCCTTGTTGGCGGCTATCGGGAACGGGGCTCGGCAGATCTGAGCAGCAGCTTTGCGGGGAAAAGTGGGGTGTGGGTCCGCCAGCCCCGAGCCGCCTTCTGCCAACCGGTCCACAAGTGTCCTTGTTAGTGAAGGTGCTTCTGTCCAGAAACGGCTTTTTTCAGCATCCAGACTCATGAGTATGGAACCCTCAGCTGCACCTCACATGGGCGTCATTTTGAACAATAGAATCACAGACAACATGCAAAGAATAAACAAACAAACAAACAAGCTTATGTGCGTGACGCTGAATAGACTTTGGTTTCTGCCCACTAGGGCCTCTGCCTGTGTGATTCCACTGTTCCTGGATAATTTTCTTCCCTCTTTCTTCCCTCCCTTCCATCCTTTTTTTGTTCCTTCCTTCCTTCTTTCCTTTCTTCCTTTTTATTGGGCCGACTAAATGATGACATCTGCGCTTAACCAGGTGAGCCACGGCCCAGGCCCCTAATTCTATGTCTTTAGAGAAGGAGAGACAGAGACGACGAGAACACAGCTCTGTTCCTCCATCCACGGTGTCCACACTGACTCCTCCTGGTGCCGAGGATCGGGCTCGGGGTCTCGTGCACAGTAAGGCAGGTGCTCTGACCACTGAGCAGCCTCCCAGCCCTCCATCCCTTCTTCCCCTCCCCTTAGTGCTGTCAGTCCTCACCGGCTAGCCTCACCCATGTTCTCTCCTGACATTGTTCTCATGGGTGCGATCATCCAAGACTCATCTTGCTTTCTCCTTCTGGCTTAATTCGTTTCACAGCTTCCCCTCCAGCTCCTGCAATTTTATCTGAGTGGCAAAGCCTCCTTTTACAGCTGAGCGGCGCACATGCATGGTTCTGTTCCCATATCTCTGTTATCTCAAGAAACAACATTGCAGGCAGCACTGGGGTGCATGCAGCTCTCTCTTCTTCTTTAAGTGTTCTATTTCTCTAGTTAAGACAGAGACAGAGAAATCAAGAAAGGGGGAGAGACAGAGAGAGACCTGCAGCCCTGCTAAACCGCTTATGAAAATTCCCCCCTGTAGGTGGGAGCTGGGGGCTTGAACCTCGATCCTTGCACTTGGTGATGTGTTCAACTCAGTGTGCCACTGCCTGACACCCATAAGGGTGGAGCTTTCTGTGTTGATGGCTTCCCATTCGCTGGAGAGGTGCTAGCTCAGATGGGAGCTCCCTTTTCGAAGCTTCAGGAAGATCTGTCATGTCATCCAAGATGGCTGCACCTATGCTTCCTCCATGATGGTGGCAAAAATGCCTCCTCCAAGATGGTGGCACCAATGCAGGTTCAAACCCCAGCACTACCATGGGAGGTGCTATGGCAGCAGGGGAAACTCAGGTGCTGTGGAGTCCCTCCTGTGTGTCTCTTTCTTTTTCTAAAAACATTATTTATTGGGGGTTGGGTGGTAGTGCAGCGGGTTAAGTGCACGTGGCGCAAAGCGCAAGGACCATCGTAAGGATCCCAGTTCAAGCCACCAGCTCCCCATCTGCAGGGGAGTCACTTTACAAGCAGTGAAGCAGGTCTGCAGGTGTCTGTCTTTCTCTCCCCCTCTCTGTCTTCCCCTCCTCTCTCCATTTCTCTCTGTCCTAACAATAACGACATCAATAACAGCAACAATAACAAGAGCAACAAAAGGGAAAATAAATAAATATTTTTTTAATTAAAAAAAAGAAATTGTGATATAAAAAGACTTCTGAGGGGGCTGAACAGTGACACATCCAGTTAAGGGCACATAGTACAAACTCAAGGATCCATGCAAGGATCCTGGTTCGAGCCCCCAGCTCCCCACCTAAAGGGGGTCACTTCACAGGCGGTGAAGCAGGTCTGCAGGTGTCTGTCTTTCTCTCCCCCTCTCTGTTCCCCTCCTCTCTCCATTTCTCGCTGTCCTGTCCAATCAAATGGAAACAATGGCCTCCAGTAGCAGTGGATTCGGTACTGGTACCGAGCCCCAGAGATGACCCTGGAAGCAATAAATGAATATGAAGAAGACTTCAGATATTGCACCAGAGCAAAGGCTCTGGGGAATGAGGGAAAGGAAAGAGGTGGAACGGGTGTTGCGGTCCAAGTCCATGATGGTGGAAAAAGTCGGGATGAGGGTGCTTTGCAGACACCCATCCCAGGGAGATGAGAAATTGAACCTATGTGTCAACAACTGTGCTCTCCGCCATAATCCATGCAACAACATTATTTGGAGGGGGGGTTAAAAAACAGATTTTTGAGAGCATCTGAAGCTATTAGTAATGAGTTCAAAGTGAGAGAGAAAGGAAACTATGATGAGACCTTTGTCAAGGGAATATCAGATATAACTACAGCATGAGACCGAGAAAGATGAACAGCGCCCTCTCGGCTAGAACAACTCTACGTCATAAACATAACGGCTCTTACCAAATTAATCTATAAAGTTGATGCCATTCCAATCAATCCAAATGGCCCTTTTCAAGGGAACTTGACGACGCCGTCCTAAAACGCAAATGGAATTGTTAAAGGCCAGAGATAACCCAAATAATTTTGAAGGAGAGTGAGAGTAGCTGGATTCTTCTCACCAGATCCCAAGATTTGTAAAGCTATGATAACTATTTCTTACAATTTATTTACCTAATGAAAAAGAGGGAGGGAGAGGGAGGCGGGTCGTGGTGAACCTGGTTGAAAGCATATGCAAGGACCTGGGTTCAAGCCCCTGGGTTTCCACCTGCAGTGGGGACACTTCACGAGTGGTGAAGCAGGGCTGCAGACGTCTCTCTTTGTCTCTCCCTCTTTCCCTCTCCCTTTCCTCTCAATTTCTCTATCTCTATGCAATAAGTAAATAAATTCTGTAAAAATAAATATATAAAATGGGGGTCGGGTGGTGGTGTACCCGGTTAAGTGCACGGAGCACTAAGTTCAAGGACTCACGCAAGGATCTGGGTTCAAGCCTCGGGCTCCCCACCTGCAGGGGGGACTCTTCACAAGCAGTGAAGCAGGTCTGCAGGTGTCCCTCTTTCTCTCTCTGTCTCTCCCTCTCCTCTTCCAATTTCTCTCTGTCCTAGCCACCAAAAATGAAAAAGGAGCCACCAGGAGCAGCAGATTTGTAGTGTTGGCACTGAGCCCCAGTGGTAACCCTGGAGGGGAAATAATAATAAGGAGAAGGAGGAAGAGGAAGAGGAGGAGGGGGAGGGAAGGAGGAGGGGATAGAGGGGGAGGAAGAGGAGGAGGGGAAGAGGGGAAGGAGGAAGAGAGAGGGGAGGAGGAGGAAGAGGGGGAGGAGGAAGAGGAGGAGGAAGAGGGGGAGGAGGGGGAAGAGATTGAGGGGGGAGGAGAAGGGGGAGGAGGAGGAGGAGGAGGAGGAGAAATAATGAAAAGTAGGAGCAGCTGGAAGTGTAGGCTGACCTCACAGCCCAGAGGCAGTGGGCAGAGCAGGGTGAAAGGCAGCACCACCCACCCACAAGCCTGCAGCCGCGCCCGGGCCCCTGGGGGAGGCATCACTGCTTGCTGGCGCTCCCTTCTTGGACTCCCTCCTCTCCTTCTTCTTGCCTGCACCTGTTGTCTCGTCCAGGGTCTGTTCCTGGGAGCGACCAGAGCTACGGCGGATTAAATAAAGAAGCCTGCAAGGTGCTGACCCGGCCGGGACGTGAGAAGACAAAGCACCTGGTTTCTGAACAGAAGACATCCCGGGGAAGCTGTGTGTGACTTGTGCTGGGCGAGAGGCGACAGTCACCTCCCGCGGGAGGCTCTGCCGGCATGGCTGTTCGTGTGCAACAAAAGATCACAAACACACAGGCCGCAGAGGAGGGGCCATGTCACCCTGACCAGAGTGTGTGCAAACATCTGAGGAGATCAAAGATGAGACGGACAGGAGCTGAGGAGAGACATGGGAACCCAGGAGAGACACACCGCAAATGATGCAGAAACAAACATGTCTTCTGGGGGCCGGGTGGCAGAGCACCTGGCCGAGTGCACGTGTCACCATGCTCGAGGACCCCGGTGTGAGCCCCCGCTCGCTCCCCACCTGCAGGGGGAAAGCTTCCAGGGTGGTGAGGCAGGAATGCAGGTGTCTCTTGGCCTCTCCCCCTCTCTGCCACCCCCTTCCCTCTGAATTTCTGGCTGTCTCTATCTAATAAATAAAGATAACAAAAACATGGGGACCGGGCGGTAGCGCAGCGGGTTAAGTGCACATGGCACCAAGCGTAACGACTGGTGTAAGGATCCCAGTTCGAGCCCCCGGCTCCCTACCTGCAGGGGGGTCGACCCACTTCACAGGCGGTGAAGCAGGTCTGCAGGTGTCTGTCTTTCTCTCTCCCTCTCTGTCTTCCCCTCCTCTCTCCATTTCTCTCTGTCCTATCCAACAACAACAGCAATGACAATAATAAATAGCAATAAATAGAACAACAAGGGCAACAAAATGGGGGGGATGGCCTCCAGGAGCAGTGGATTCATAGTGCAGTCACTGAGCCCCAGTGATAACCCTGGAGACAATAAATAAATAACAACAGTGACAGCAATAACAACAACAATAATAACAAAAAACAGGAGTTGGGTGGTAGCACAGCAGGTTAAGCACAGGTAGCGCAACGCACAAGGACCAGCATAAGGATCCTGATTCGAGCCCCCGGCTCCCCACCTGCAGGGGAGTCGCTTCACAGATGGTGAAGCAGGTCTGCAGGTGTCTGTCTTTCTCTCCCCCTCTCTGTCTTCCCCTCCTCTCTCCATTTCTCTCTGTCCTATCCAACAGTGATGACATCAATGGCAACAATAACAACAACAGCAATAAAAAGACAACAAGGGCAACAAAAGGGAATAAATAAATATGTTTAAAAATCTTTAAAAAAAAAAAAAAACCGTGGCGCAAGACCTGAGAGCCTTCCCACATCCAAGCATCCTCTGATCCTCTGGGACACACCTGTCCACCTGCCCTCCCTGGGGTGCCCACACCCACTCCTCGCCCCCAGGCCGGGTGACGACACCGTGCTGAGGACACAAATCCGTGTGGGGGTCACCTCTCATTCTGCCGTTCTCAGCTGGGGTGTGGGGGGCCGACCTGTGAGAGTCCCTGCATCCCTGGTTCCCATGTCAACAGGAACCAAATGGTCCTGGAGAGCGTGAGCGGGTGACCCCTGGTGGCAGCGCTGGGAATTGCCACTCAGCGCTCCCTCTGGGTGAGCCGCCACAGCGCTCGCGGGCGCCACCTGCTGGGTGGCCAGGGCCTGGCGTTTTATCCCTGCATGGGGGACCCCGCTGAAGGGCCAGGCCAGGACAATAGCCCCTGCTGTCATCTGCCTCCCTTGGGGATTTGGGGCTCCCCTGGCCCCACCCTTGTTCCCTTCTGCCTGTCCCCTTTTTTTAGGGGGGTGTCTCAGATGGCCATGGTAAACTGCTCCCCAGATCTCAGAACCCAGCTGACAGCTCCGGCTCCCCAGCCTGCGGTCACTGGCATGGGTCCTGGAGCTTCCTGTTGAGGGGCTGTGCCCCTCACCCCCACCCTCCTCCATAAAGGACCGTGAGGTCCTCACAGCCAGGGCCTGTGTCCTTGTGTGTCGGTGGCCGGTTTAAACAGGGGTCAGTGCAGTGGACCCCAGTCCTAGACGACTGTGTCCTCCAAGGGGGGGGTCTGGGCCGGGGTGACAGCACGGCGACAGCTCACAGGACCTGCGGGAGAGAGGTCCCAGGTTTGATCCCCGGCACCATCTTGCACCAGAGCTGAGCGCTGGTCTGGTCCGTCTCTCTCCCTCGCTCAGAAATACAAGAAAATTGGCAGCAGCTTGGGGAAGGCCACCCCCTCCACTCTCGGGAGACCCCCCAGATTCCCACTCCAGCCCCCGGGCCTCTCTGGTAACCTGGAGGCAGGGGATCTTCCCGGGGCCACCGCTGCCTGGCTGGGGTCCGCAATCCTGTCACGGGGTGAGAGGGAGCCAGAGGGTCAGGGACACCCTGTCGCCCTTGTGCTCTGCCTCCAGGGATCCTCTCTTCTCTCTTTCTCCCGCTCTCCTCTCTCTCTCCTCTTTCTCCCTCTCTCCTCTCTCTCTCCTCTTTCTCCCTCTCTCCTCTCTCTCTGTCTCTCTCCCTCTTTCTCTGCCTCTCTCTCTCTCTCCCTCTCTCTTTCTGTTTCTCTTTCTCTCCTCTCTTCCTCTCCTCTCTCTCCCTCTCTCCATTTCTCCTCTCTCTTTCTCTCTTTCCTCTTACTTTCTCTCCCTCTCTCCTCTTTCTTTGCACCCTTTCCTCTCCTCTCTCCTCTGTCCCTCTCTCCTCTCTTTCTCTCCTCTCTCTCTCTCTCCCTCTCCCCTCTCTCTCCTCTCCATCCTCTCATCTCCTCTCTCTCCCCCATCTCCTCTCTCTCTCTCCATCCTCTCTCTCTCCCTCTCTCTTTCTTTCTCCCTCTCTCCTCTCTGTCTTTCTCTCTCCGTCTCTCTCTCTCTCCTCTCTTCCTCTCCTCTCTCTCCCTCTCTCCTTTCTCTCTCCATCCTCTCCTCTCTCCCTTTCTCCTCTCTCTTTCTCTCTTTCCTCTTATTTTCTCTCCCTCTCTCCTCTTTCTTTCCATCCTTTCCTCTCCTCTCCTCTCTCCTCTGACCCTCTCTCCTCTTCTCTATTTCTCTCCTCTCTCTCTCTCTCACTCTCTCTCTCCCCCTCTGTCTCCTCTCTCCCTCTCCATCCTCTCTTCTCTCCCCCCTCTCCTCTCTCTCTGCTCTTTCTCTCCATCCTCTCTCCTCTCTCTCTCTCTCTCTCCCCTCCCTTTCCCCATCCTCCCTTCTTCCCCTCCCCCTCTCTTCTCTCCCCCAAATCTGCAGTCAGAGGCCGGTCACCCCTCCCCTCCCCAGCCGAGCAGGCGAGCCGGGTGGAGGAGCGCGCCCCCTCGTGGCCGCTGACAGCGGTGCAACCTGCAGAGGCGGCGGGTGGGGCCGAAGCCAAGAGGCCCGCAGGGACTGGTGGAGAGGCGCTCAGGGGTGAGCCCAGTCCTGTCTGCACAGCCCTCTCTCAGGACACAGCGCTCCCTCCCTGGGCTACAAGGAGCATGTCCAGCTGCCTCTGCAGACACAGAGGTGAAAGGACAAAGGTGAAGACGCAGCACTGCCACCTGCCACCCGCTCCCTGCCCACCCTGCCACCCTACCAGGCAGAAGGGAGAGGATTATTTAGTTATCAAAACTTCCTGGGCAGGGGAGACAGCATAGTGATTCTGCAAAAGACTCGTGCCGGAGGCTCCAAGGTCCCAGGTTCAACCTGGCATCACTATACACCAGAGATGAGCAGTGCTCTGGTAAAATAATAATAATAATAATAGTAATAATAATAATCAGGGGACTGAATGAGCATATGTGTTAGCATGTGCAAGGATCTGGGTTCAAGCCCCCAGTCCCCTCTTGCAGGGGATAAGTTTCTCAAGTGGTGAAGCAGGGCTGCACGTGTCTCTCTCTCCTTTTTCATCTCAACTTTTCTGCCTGTACCCAATAAATAAATACATACATACATAAAGCATTTGTAAAAAATCAAAACTGCCTGCAGCTTTGAGCCCCTTTCTTTGTTCCAGCAAAACTGAGCTGGACTCTGGGGACGTGGGAGAGCAAAGTCTGCTGGCCTGGGGGTTGGGGTTGGGGTTGGGGTGCAGCCGCCCCTCGGCCGGAAAAGCACTGCATGACATCAGTCACCTTCTTCTGGCTTTTGACTGGACCCCACTGCAGCCCTCAGAACCCCGGGTCCCGGGCTGGACAGAAGCAGGCAGGGGAGTCTGCACAGTGGCGCCCACCCTGACTTCAGGTCACCCTCAGTTCTCCTCGCCAGCACGGTAAGAGCCACCCCCGTCACATCCCAGTGACCTTTCTCACCGTTTTCTCTCAGGCCTTGTGTGAGTGTCCTTGTCCTGTGCTCCCCAGCTGAGTCTGTCTGCCCCTCCCCGTCAGAACTACACACAGTTCCTTCTTCCTGAAAAATTCCCTAAATATGCACAGATGCAGAACTGGACTCCTGGAACTTACCATCAGGCTTCCCAGCCCCGGCTGCTTTTCAAACCAGCGAACCTCCTTTTCTGTGCTGGGAATTCTGGGACACGTGCACCCACTGGCCCGTAGGAGCATGTTCCTATCAGGGCATTTAAGAGGTCTGGAAGTGGGTTGGGGACACAGTGCTCAGCCTGGGATATGTGAGGCACTGGGTTCAATCCCAGGCAGCACAGGAGAGCAACAAAGATAAAATAAGCACGACCCCATGGACGGGGGAAGTGTGCTTTGCTCTCTCCGGCTCTATCAATGGAATACTACTCAGCTGTTAAAAATGATAAGGTCGGGAGTCAGGCGGTAGCACAGAGGGTTAAGCGCACACAGTGCAAAGAACAAGGACCGGCGTAAGGGTCCCGGTTTGAGCCCCCGGCTCCCCACCTGAAGGAAGGTCGCTTCACAGGCGGTGAAGCAGGTCTGCAGGTGTCTGTCTTTCTCTCCCCCTCTCTATCTTCCCCTCCTCTCTCCATTTCTCTCTGTCCTATTAAACAATGACAACAGCTACGACAACAGTAACAACTACAACAAGCACAATAACAAGGCCAACAAAATAGGAAAAATAGCCTCCGGGAGCAGTGGATTCGTAGTGCAGGCACCAAGCCCCAGCAGTAACCCTGGATGCAACAACAAAACAACAAAATGATGATGAAGTCGCCTCCTTTGGGCCATGTTGGATGGAACTTGAAGACATCATGCTAAGTGACATAAGCCAAAATGAAAAGTATAAACGCCAATGATCCTACTTAGAGGCAGAACTTAACAGAGACAGGGAGGGAGAACATAAAGTGAAATGCGGGCTGGGCATGGGGTGTGCCCTCACTACGAGCACTCTGGGCAAGGAGGGGGAGGGTGGGGCTAGAGAGAACCTGGGGGTCCCAGTGCGCGATGGTAGAAAGGACGTGGGCTGTGGGAGAGAGAGAGAGTGTTCTGCAGAGAGCTCTCACGGGGATGAGGAGCGGCAGCCATTGTCAGTGGCAGCACTGTAAGCCGTTAGCCATTCCCCAGTGAAAATGAAAACTAAAGGGGGTTGGGCAGTGGTGCAGCGGGTTAAGCGCACGTGTTGCAAAGGGCAAGGACGGCTTAAGGATCCCAGTTTGAGCCCCCGGCTCCCCACCTGCAGGGGAGTCGCTTCACAAGCGGTGAAGCAGGTCTGCAGGTGTCTGTCTTTCTCTCTGTCTTCCCCTCCTCTCTCCATTTCTCTCTGTCCTATCCAACAATGACGACATCAATAACAACAGCAGTAATAACT
>NC_080178.1:4735363-4801142 GCF_950295315.1 Erinaceus europaeus
TATAGAGCCTAAACTTCCCCCAGTCCTGGGACCCTAGGGTAGGGCCCAATTTCCCATATGCTTCTCCCAATTCTTATCAAATAATATTGCATCTGCTGATTGCAACCTAATCAATGCAATGAGTGCCACCCCAGCATGCTTCACTTCAGACTGTGTCCAGAGACTTCAGGTGTGGAATGACAACCCTTCAGCTTCATCACTCTGGTGAGACCTTTCCTTTCATAGTATTCTCTAATTCCATCCCAGGTGGTTCACTTCCTAACAAAGTCCCAAAACCTAGATATAGACCAGGTTCTGTGAGAGAGAGCATATGTCCACACGTATCCATAAACTAGGGCAAATATATACCTGAAAGCAAAAGTACACTAGAGTTTGCAGTGAGTACCCCCCCCAACACTTCATCTCCACTATTCCAACCTGTGGGTCCATGATTGTTCAATAATTTATTTGGCTTTGTATGTTAACTCTCTTTTCAGCCACCAGGTTCCAGATGTCATCAGGATGCCGGCCAGGCTTCCCTGGATTGAAGACCCCACCAATGTGTCCTGGAGCTCTGCTTCCACAGAGACTCACCCTACTAGGGAAAGAGAGAGGCAGACTGGGAGTATGGACTGACCAGTCAACGCCCATGTTCAGTGGGGAAGCAATGACAGAAGCCAGACCTCCCACCCTCTGCAACCCACAACGACCCTGAGTCCATGCTTCCAGAGGGATAGAGAATGGGAAAGCTATTGGGGAGGGGATGGGATATGGAGACTGGGTGGCAGGAATTGTGTGGAGTTGTACCCCCCCATCCTATGATTTTGTTAATTCATCCTTTCTTAAATAAATAAATAAATTTAAAAAAGAAAAAGACAGGTGGAGAGAAAGACAGACACCTGCTCTCACGGGGATGAGAAGCGGCAGCCATTGTCAGTGGCAGCACTGTAAGCCGTTAGCCATTCCCCAGTGAAAATGAAAACTAAAGGGGGTCGGGTGGTGGTGCAGGGGGTTAAGTGCACGTGGCGCAAAGTGCAAGGACCGGCTTAAGGATCCCGGTTCGAGCCCCCGGCTCCCCACCTGCAGGGGAGTCGCTTCCCAGGCGGTGAAGCAGGTCTGCAGGTGTCTCTCTGTCTCTCTTCCTCTCTATCTCCCCCTTCTCTCTCAATTTCTCTCTGTCTCTATCCAATAACAAATAAAAAATATTTAAAAAATAAAGAGAAAAGGGAGGACTAGAACTCAAGTCACAGGCACACATGATTCCCAGAATAAAAATGAACAGAAGTGAAAGAAAGGCAAGTTCCTAGGGAAAGCCAGCTGTGCCCTGGAAGCCAGGACACAAAGGAAAAAAATCGTACACACCACACACACACACACACACACACACACACACACGATAGGAGGCTGCAAGATCAGATCTGAGACTCCAAACTGTGGGTAATCGGATTTCTAAAAAGGAAAATCATGAACAAAAGGGGATGTGATCATTAAAGAACCCAGGACAAAAGAGAAACGTGGGTCTCAAGCTTTGAAAGGCCGGTGAGTGAGAAAGTCCGTAGCCGCACACACAGCTGGAGAGATGCCTGATCCCACAGGTGAAGATGTTCTTTCGAGCATCCAGACAGAAAGACAAAAGGGCCTGGGACACAGCGGGACCACTTGTCACCTGCCCCCAGATTACACATCACTGAGAGAAGGCCACACGCTGGGAGGAGAAAGGCTCCTTCAGGGGCCAAGGAAAACAGCCCAGAAGGCAATGACAAACGGAAAAATCAAGCCGGATCCAAAGTAAGTCACAGAGTCAAACAGAACAAGCAATTGGTGTCAACCCGCTGGCTGACAGTTCCATTGTGTGTGGGGTTATGGGGAGGAGAAACAGAATGTTTAAGTGTAGGATTTATTTTTATAATGGGCGCGGGGCAGGGGAGAGAGAGAGAACAGAGCATCATTCCAGAACAGGTGATGCCAGGGATCAAACTCATGGCTTCTTGAATGCAAGTTCTGTGCCCCATCCCCCCAACCCCTCAGCTGCAAGAGTGAAATCAGTAAGGAAGAATGACTGTCACCTGTGAGGCGTTCATCAAAGAAAACTTGGGGGGAAGGGTGTCTAATGGTTATGCAAAAGGATTTTTATCTCTGATGCTCCAAAGTTCTAGGTTCAGTCCTCTGCCCTACCACAAGCCAGAGCTGAGCAGTGCCCTGGCAATCAATCAATCAATCAATCAAAAGAAGACTGAAGAGTCAGCCGTCTGAGACTAGCAGTACAAATTCTCAGGGACCTCGGCTGCAGGAGTAGCCAGGGCTGGGGGGCACAGGAAGTGAAGACCCCCCCCCCGAGTCCTCCTTCTGGGTGGTGGTAATTGGAAACACTTGGTTTTCAGGCAAGTTGGTCAGAGAATCGAACAGTGGAGCAGAGCCTGGGAGGCAGCCTCAGATGGCACAGGGACAGCTGATGTGGCACAGGGGCGTCATAGGACTACAGGCCTTACTACTGCTCCTTAGTTTGGGGTTTGTCTGAACGGACAGGAGATGGTCTTCTTTTTGCCTCCAGGGTCATCGCTGGGGCTCGGTACCTGCAGTACGAATCCACTGCTCCTGGAGACCATCTTTTCCCATTGTTGTTGTTGTTACTGTTATTGTTGTTGCTGCTGTTGTTGGATAAGACAGAGAGAAATTGAAAGAAGAGGGGAAGACAGAGAGGGGGAGAGAAAGACAGACACTCACAGACCTGTTTCACCTCTTGCAAAGCCACCTCCCCGAAGGTGGGGAGCCAGGGTCTCGAACCATGATCTTTAAGTGGGTCCTGGTGCTTCATACTATGTGCGCTACTGCCCAGCCCCCCAGAAGACATTCTTCGCCAGTGGCTTCTGAGCACGGATGTCAGTTGGCTCAGTTTCTAGAAGCCACTGCCCTGCTCAGTCTCTGTGATGTGTCATTGCTCCAGAGGGGACACTGGTCCCCAGAGGGGGAGACACACGGGGCACAGCCGCCCACAGCCCAGCGTCAGTCAGCGGAGCCCCAACCAGTTGGCAGACGCACAAGACTTAGTCCTGGTACTAAGTAAGCCATCATCTTGGGATGGTATGTCATACTGTGGAGACAACAGCTACATGATAAATTCTCTCACTTTAAAAAAAAAGATGTGGTCACGAGCCAGGAAGTAGATCATCCAGTAGATCACGTGCCTGGCCTTGCACAGGGCCCTGGGTTTGACCCTCAGCACCAGAACTGGCACTAGGGGGCTCCGTGGTCTCTGGAGCAGTGCTGTGCTGTCTCTCCTTTCTCTGAGGCTGTGTGTCTTCATCTGTTCTCTAGTTAAAAAAAGAAAAAAGGAGTTGGGCGGTAGCGCAACGGGTTAAGCGCGCATGGTGCAAAGCGCAAGGACCAGTGTAAGGATCCTAGTTCCAGCCCCCGGCTCCCCACCTGCGGGGGTGGGGGGGTCACCGCGGTGAAGCAGGTCTACAGGTGTCTTTCTCTCCCCCTCTCTGCCTTCCCCTCCTCTCTCCATTTCTCTGTCCTACCGAACAACGACGACATCAATAACTACAACAATAAAACAACAAGGGCAACAAAAGAAAATAAGTAAAAATAATAATAATAAAAAGTCTAGAAGGAAAAATTGAGCCCAGCAGTAATGAAGTCCTTTGCTCATTCTCCAATGCTACACTGTAAGGAGAGAGAGAGAGAGAGAGAGGTCCAGGAGGTAGTGCAGTGGATAAAGCACTGGATTCTCAACCATGAGATCCTGAGTTCAATCCCTGGCAGCACATGTACTGGAGTGATGTCTGGTCTTTCTCTCTCTGCCTATTTTTCTTGTGAATAAATAAATGAATTCTTTAAAAAAGAGAGAGAGAAAGAAAGGGGGGTCCAGTGGTAGTGCAGCAGGTTAAGTGCACGTGGCACAAAGTGCAAGGACTGGCATAAGGATCCTCGTTCAAGTCCCAGGCTCCCCACCTGCGGGGGGTCACTTCACAGGCGATGAAGCAGGTCTGCAGGTGTCTGTCTTTCTCTCCCCCTCTCTGTCTTCCCCTCCTCTCTCCATTTCTCCCTGTCCTATCCAACAACGACATCAATAACAACAATAATAACCACAACAAAGGGGGGGAATGGCCTCCAGGAGCAGTGGATTCGTAGTACAGGCGCCAAGCCCCAGCAATAACCCTGGAGACAAAAGAGAGAGAAAGAGAGAGAGAGAGAGAGAGATGGAGATTTTTGAGGAGAAGAAAGAGCCCTGAGCCTGACAAGGACACAGAGCTGACAGTCCTCAGAGGAACTGGTGGCCACCTGAAAGTTCACTTAGAAGCCAAGTTTCTATCCCCTTCCTTCCTTCCTTACTAATATTTTATTTATTTATTTATTGAAGGCAGAGGGAAATTGAGATGAAGGGGGAAAGAGGAGAGAGACAGAGAGACATCTGCAGCACTACTTCACCATTTGTGAAACTTTCCCCCTGCAGGTGGGGGACCAGGGCCTTGAACCCAGATCCTTGAATACAAGGATCCTTGAAAACAAGTGTGCTTAACCAGATGCAACACTGCCTGGCTCCCCTACTCTCCTAGGGCTGCTTCCCTCTGTCCAGGATCTGTAAGAGGGGAGCACAGAGAGGAGGAGACGCACCCCCATGATGTCCCTAACTTTTACCTTGGGACCACCTTCGAAGGAAACCAAGGAGCCCCACTTGCCAAGGGCAAGAGTTTCTGCAGATCAGGCAGGGAGACAGCTCAACTGGTGGAGTGCACGCCCACCCACGTGCAGGACTCAGGCTCAAGCTTGAAGCTTTTAGAAGGAAAGTTGATGGCTGTTCTGCTAGCTCATGTGTCGCCCCAAAAACATAAATTCGGAGGGTGACTGAATATGCGCATGTGGGATGATCTTTCACACAGCCTTGGGCTGGGCTGGGCGCCCTCAGAGTGGGCTCTGTGACATGTGCACTCAACCAGGTACGCCACCGCCAAGTCCCTCAAGGGCTCTGAAGGTCTCAGCGGCAGAGCTCTGGTGACAGACTGTGTCTCTCCCCCTGGCTTCTCTGTTCTCTGTTGGAAGTCAGCCATAGAGCCTGCCAGACTCAAAGGTCTGCATAAGAGACGAGATACTGGGGGTATGGCTTACTGGGGTGAGGGGTGTCTTTGGACACAAGCTACGGGTCTCCCAGGAAAGCTGGTCATGGTGGAGGAGGGGGGCCAGGAACACTGTCACCCTCACGTTTTTCTCAAGGGCTGGGCCCAGTCCTAGACTCAGAGCTGAACCCCTGGTCCTGCCCTTAGCAACATGGATGGGTCTCCGAAGTGAGATGAGCCAGGGAGAGAGAAATACCACGTGGCCTCATTCACATGTGGCCCAAGGAGAAACGGCATCTACAGGGCCTGTGAAATAGCCCCTGTGGATAGTGTGCCGCTTTGCCGTGTGCAGAACCCAGTCTCGAGCCTGGCCATCACCTCATAGAAAAAGGCATCAGTGTTACCCTCTCCCTCTCCCTCTCCCTCTCCCTCTCCCTCTCCCTCTCCCTCTCCCTCTCCCTTGGTGTAACTTAATGAGTGATGAAGCAAGTCTACAGGTGTCTCTCCTCTCTCTCCCTCCCTACTGTCCCCTCCCCCTCTCAATTTCTCTCTGTCCTGTCAAGTAAAAAAGGGGGTGCTGGGTGGTGTGCACCTGGTTAAGCACACATGTTACAATGTGCAAAGACCGGGGTTCGAGCCCCGGTCTCCACCTGCAGGAGGAAAGCTTTGCGAGTGATGAAGCAGGGCTGCAGGTGTCTTTCTCTCCCTCTCTGTCACTTCCTTCCCTCTCAATTTCTGGCTGTCTCTATCCAATAAATAAATAAAGGTGTTTAAAAAGGGGGTTCGGGCAGTAGCGCAGTGGGTTAAGTGCACATGGCGCAAAGCACAAGGACCAGCAGAAGGATCCTGGTTTGAGCCCCGGTCTCCACCTGCAGGAGGAAAGCTTTGCCAGTGATGAAGCAGGGCTGCAGGTGTCTCTCTCTCCCTCTCTATCACTTCCTTCCCTCTCAATTTCTGGCTGTCTCTATCCAATAAATAAATAAAGGTGTTTAAAAAGGGGGTTCAGGCAGTAGCGCAGTGGGTTAAGTGCACATGGCGCAAAGCACAAGGACCAGCAGAAGGATCCTGGTTCGAGCCCCCGGCTCTCCACCTGCAGGGGGGTCACTTCACAGGTGGTGAAGCAGGTCTGTAGGTGTCTCTCTCTCCCCCTCTCTGTCTTCCCCTCCTCTTTCAATTCTCTCTGTCCTATCTAACAATAACAGCAATGACAACAATAATAATAATGACAACAACAAAGGCAATAAAATGGGAAAAGGTGGCCTCCAGGAGCAGTGGATTCATAGTGCAGGCACTGAGCCCCAGCAATAACCCTGGAGGCAAAAAAAAAAAAGCCACCAGGAATAGTGGGTTCATCAGGCAGGTGCTGAGCCCCAGTGATAACCCTGGTGACAATTTAAAAAAAGAAGAAAAGGGAGCCGGGCGGTGGCACAGCGGGTTAAGCGCACGTAGCCCACAGCGCAAGGACCGGCGTAAGGATCCCGGTTCGAGCCCCCGGCTCCCCACCTGCAGGGGAGACACTTCACAGGCGGTGAAGCAGGTCTGCAGGTGTCTTTCTCTCCCCCTCCTCTGTCTTCCCCTCCTCTCTCCATTTCTCTCTGTCCTATCTAACAACGATGACATCAATAACAACAATAATAACCACAACAATAAAACAACAAGGGCAACAAAAGGGAAAATAAATAAAAAAATTTTAAAAAGAAGAAGAAATAAAGAAAGAGGGATGAAGGAAGGAAGGAAGGAAGGAAGGAAGGAAGGAAGAAAGGAAGAAAGAAAGAAAGAAAGAAAGAAAGAAAGAAAGAAAGAAAGAAAGAGAAAGAACTGTGGTCTACATGTGTGGATTTCAATGACTCCCACTGGAAATGTGCATAATGTTACGTAAATAAAGAGAGAAAGAGAGAGTCCCCCCAAGCAGCTGGCCTGGAGCATCCATAGGATAAAAAGGCATCCGAGGGGCCATGGTTTGCTCAGCTGATAACACACACACTCACAGGGTCCGGGTTCGAGTCCCTGGTAGCAGGTGGCATACGGCAGCTTCAGGAGCAGCGGAGTGGTGTTACGGTGTCTCTCCTCTGCCTCCTCTTTTTTAAAATTGTTTTTATTATCTTCATTTATTTATTGGATAGAGACAGCCAGAAATTAAGAGGGAAGGGGGAGACAGAGAGGGAAAGAGACAGAGAGACACCCGCAGCCCTGCTTCACCACTTGTAAAGCAAATGGGGATCAAAGGCTCGAACCTTGGTCCTTGTACATTGGAACATTGAGCTCAGCCAGATGCATCTCTACATGGCCTCTCTTCCTCCTTATCTGTCTCCCTCTCCCACTCTGTCCCTCACCTGCTAACTGGGGGGGGGGGGGTTGCTGGGAATGTTAGAATTATGTAGACATGAAACCCTGGCAGGGGCTGGGTGGTGGCACACCTGGTTGAGTGCACATATTACAGTGTGCAAGGACCTAGGTTCAAACCCCGGGTCCCCACCTGCAGGGGGAAAACTTCACAAGTGTTGAAACAGGACTGCAGGTGTCTGCCTCACTCCTTCTCTGTCACCCCTTTCCTCCCAATTTCTGGCTATTTCTAACAAATAATTAAATAAAGGTAATAAAAATTAAAAAACAAAAAAACCCTGGAAGAAGGAAGGAGAGACAGACAAACAAGGCACTTGAGCTGAGGGCAGGGGAGCCCAGTGGTTAAGCCTTCCTCTCCATGTGTGAGACTGTGGACTGGATCCCCAGCACCATGAAAGCAGCAAGAACTTCATGGCAGAAAGAGTTCTGCCGCCTCTCTCTCTCTCTCTCTCTCTCTCTCTCTCTCTCTAGGCGGGGTAACACAAGCCTCAGAGCCTAGATTCAATCTCTGATACTAAGACACATCTGAGGCTCACAGGGAAACTGAATTATGAGCTGAAGAGCCCGGAGTTGAGGGGTTTATTCTGCTCGATGTGACTGTGATGGTGTGACTGTGTGAGGAAATGTGTGTGGGGGTTAGAGAAATCCACAGACATGAAGTCACGACAGGATTGAGGCTTTATTTTAAAATTCCAGCAGCAAGACAGTGGGGGGCTGGCGATGGGAGGGAGGAGCCTTATAGCCATGCGCCCACGGGGAACAGGCCTCAACACACAGCCGGATTTTAAAGGGAGCCAGCCATGAGGAGGAGGCTTTTATCCCCCGCCCTGGCTTCATTTGTCACAGCAGAGCTCAGCTGCCCAGCCTCTGGGGAACAGACCGCAGCCTTCCAAAGTCACCTTGTCTGGAGCCCAGAGCCCGGCTTCTGTGCTGTTGCCTCCCCACCCCATCATTACCTGGGGGTTCACTCAACCAAGGGGCAGATTTAACAGCTGAGTAACTGCCCCCAACCCCCCAAGGATGTTCCCTTGGGGGGAGTAGCAGGCACTGCAGATGACAGGGAAGGTTGGAAACAGACAAAAGGAGCAAGGTCAATGCTGTCCTTGGCTCCCTCAGAGCCCACAGTGGAGCTTCACAAAGAGGGGTGGGGTGGAGGGTTGACAGCACAGAGGTATCACACAGGCCTTGTCTGCCAGAGATCCCAAGTTCAATCCCCAGCACCACCCACAGCCAAAGCTGCAAAACCCTTCAGAGTTATGTCATGAAAGAGCTTGGTCCAGGAAGAAACCCCAAACTAGCCTCAGTTCTGTCCTTGCCCCGCCATGTGTCGCCCAGCTGCCTGCCAGTTGGGGCTGCGTGGAGCACACCTGTACATGAAATGTCTCAGGGAAGGCACCAAGCCACCCACAGGCTGAGCTATAGGGGTGCCCTGTGCCCCACCCTCATCTGAGCATCCAAGAGGGGGGTGTGCCTCCAGGCACCTTGCCAGGATGTGGAGAAAGGCTCTCCCACAGAGCAGCCGAGAGCCAGAGGCCACCAGGGCACTGAAACATCCAGTCACACAACCAGGGAGGTGGTCCAGCTCGGGAAAAGCCAAAGGGACCGGAAGGTTCTCTCCGCACCATCACTGCCGCCTTTCTACACGCGCGCACGTGTCTGCTTCGCTGGCTGGGGTCCTTCCAGCCTCGCCAGCTTAAAGGGGTTGTTCTTTTTGTTCTGTTTTCTCATCTCTTCCTATTGGAACCACGTGCCCGTTTCCATAGAGATGGCACCTCTCTGGGACCAGGTACCACTGTTTGCCAGGGACATACGCACCGCCTGCCCCAGCTGTGACAGTTAGATATGTCTCTAGACATCATCAAATGTCCCCTAGGGTGACAAAACCGCTTCCCCAGGGTTGGGGGGAGACCATCAACCCTCATGCATTCCTGCTGAGACAGAAAACGGGTGGTCAGATTGCTGAAGACCAGGAGAAGGAAAGACGACAGGGGCTGGGGTGTTGGATCAGCAGGTAGAGGGCAGGACTTGCACCCTGAGTTCTTGTGTTCAATCCCTAGCATTGCATGTGACAGAGGGGCGCTCTGGACATTCTCTTGTCAAATATGATGTTAGGGAATCAGGTGGCTGTGCACCTGGTTGAGCACAGGATGCACTCAAGGAGCCAGGTTCAAGCCTCCGGGCCTCCCACCTGCAGGAGGGGCGACCCCCAGTGGTGAAGCAGGTCTGCAGATGTCTCTCTGTCTCTCTCCATGACTATCTCCCCTTACCCTCAAAATTCTTCTCTATCCTAGCAAATCAAAATAATTAAAAAATTAAAAATAACCAAAAATACAATTTAAGGAGATCATGAGAGAGCTCACCAAGTAAAACACTCATTTTCCCATGTGCCAGGTTTGAACCCCCACTCGCCACGAGAGCACCTGCATGGGAGAAGCTTCACGAGCAGCGGAGTAGGGCTGCAGTCTCTCTCCTTCTTTCTCTGTCTCTCACCCTCTACCTAAAAGAAATCCACCAGAAGGGGCTGGGTGGTGGTACACCTGGTTAAGTGCATGTGTCACCATGTACAAGGACTCAGGTTCAAGCCCCTGGTCCCCACCTGCAAGTGGAAAGCTTCATAAGTGAAAGAGCAGTGCTATAGGCGTCTCTCTTCTCAATCTCTCACCTTCTATCAAAAGAGAAAAATGGCCACTGAGGGGAGTCAGGCGGTAGTGCAGCGGGTTAAGCGCACGTGGTAGAAAGCGCAAGCATAAGGATCCCAGTTTGAGCCCCCGGCTCCCTACCTGCAGGGGAGTCGCTTCACACGTGGTGAAGCAGGTCTGCAGGTGTCTATAACCACATGCGCTTAACCCTTTTATTTTTTTTCCTCCACCACAGCAGTGACTAGCTCTGGCTGGTGATGGTGACAGGGATAGAGCCTGGGACCTCAGAGTCTCACACATGAAAGCCATTTTGCAGAACAATATGCTGTCTCCCCAGCCCTCTAGCGTTACATGAACATTTAAATTAAATGAAACTAAAAGCTGAACCCAGCATACAAAGGCAGCCTGGAAGACTTGCCACCAGGAGGCGGAACTACGGGGGCGGGGGGGGGGGGGGGGGGGGGGGAGGGTAGTCACTCCAAAGCCTTCGACTCGGGGACCTGCCGGGGCATCACCTTGAAGGGGGTGGGAGTTTCTTACACACACACACACACACACACACACACACAAGGAAAAACTGGGCCAGGAGGTGAGAGACCAGCTGGGCTCTCCAGCTGGCAGAGGGGTCAGTGATCGGCACAGCCTCAGAGCCCCAGTGTCCTTCAGCTGCCACCCAGGCTCCTCTGGCCTGAACCCCTTCCATCCCTAGACACCTCCCAATCCCATGAACCCTCGGTGCCTCCTCCTGAGCTGTTCTCTCACCTGCTTCTCCAGGAACCAAGCTGAGGTGTCAGATTTCTCTGGAACACCAGCACCTCTGGGGAAAAAAGAGTCTGTACAGACAAGCACTTCCAGGGGCCAAGCATGGGTAGGGGGATCCTCACCACAGGGTCAGCCCCTCCCAGGCCAGCTCAAACAAGTCTCTAGTCACAGCTCAGCACCAACCCCACCACCGAGGGGCCTCAAGGGGGTTGAACGTGGCTTAACGAGGAGCTATATATAAGAACAGCCCGAGAGCTGAAAAGGGCTTCAAGGAGAGAAAATAAAATGAGGACCAGCTGTGTGAGAAGGAGGCCGAGAAGGAGCACAGAGAGGGAGACAGCCTGAGGGCAGGGGGACCCCAGGAGTTTCACAGACCAAAAGCAGAACTGAAAGGGGGGGAACCTCTTCCCCACCATGGCCTGACTTCCAGACCCTGCACCCCCATCACACACACACCCCAGAGAGAAGCAGGTGGGGGGCTGCGGCTCTGGCTGCACCAGCACTCTGGAAACAGGAGACCCCAGTCCTGAGAGGCCCACAGAGACCCTGGACTCCACAGACTGAAAGGCAGAAACTCCGGAAGTTTGAGGCGGTGTTGGGGATTGAACCTGGGACCTAGAAACTTTGAGCATAAAAAAATACACTTTTAAGACTCTTTCAGGGAGTCTTAAAAGCAGGTTAAGCGCAGCAGGTTAAGCGCAGGTTAAAAGCAGGTTAAGCACAGCAGGTTAAGCGCAGGTGGCGCAAAGCGCAGGGACCGGCGTAAAGATCCCAGTTCGAGCCACGGCCCCCCACCTGCAGGGGAGTCGCTTCACAAGCGGTGAAGCAGGTCAGCAGGTGTCTGTCTTAGTCTCCCCCTCTCTGTCTTCCCCTCCTCTCTCCATTTCTCTCTGTCCTATCCAACAACGATGACAACAATAATAATAACTACAACAATAAAACGACAAGGGCAACAAAAGGGAATAAATAAATAAATAAATAAATAAATAAATAAATAAATAAATAAAAGACTCTTTCAGGGTCTGCCTCCAGATGAGACACAGAGTCTCCATAGCCATCACAAGCCAGCACTCCATCCGTCGCCAGAACTCGCGACTGCACCCAAATCCATCTAAAATTCACCTTGACGGAATTGCCCAGCGAACTTCCACTTTGGGTTGCAGGTGTCTTGCTCTCCCTTCCCTCCACTCCACTATTTCCGCCTTTCCTCTCAACTTCTGTCTATATAAAAAACTTAATTAAAATAATACATATTGGGAGTCGGGCGGTAGTGCAGTGGGTTAAGTGCACAGGGCGCAAAGTTCAAGGACTGGCGTGAGGATCCCGGCTCCCCACCTGCAGGGGGGGTCACTTCACAGGCGGCGAAGCAGGTCTGCAGGTGTCTGTCTTTCTCTCCCCCTCTCTGTCTTCCCCTCCTCTCTCCATGTCTCTCTGTCCTGTCCAACAACGAGGACACCAGTAACAACAATAATAACTATAACAACAATGAAAAACAAGAGCAGCAAAAAGGAAAATAAATAAATGATAATAATACATTTTCTCGTACAAATCAGAAGCAGGTCACCTCTAGGGCTTGCCTAAGAAGTCTCTCCAGTTCTCTGTTTCTTCTTAGCTTTACTTTTCGTTTTTCTTTTTTTAAAATATTTGTTTATTTATTCCCTTTTGGTTGCTCTTGTTTTTTTTTATTATTATTTGATAGAGACAGAGAGAAAGGGAAAGGGGAGGGGGGAGATAAAGGGAGAGAGACAGAGAGACACCTGCAGCCTTGCTTTACCACTTGTGAAGCTTTGCCCCTGCAGATGGGGACCAGGGGTTTGAACCTGGGTCCTTGCGCACTGTCGTGTGTGCGCTCAACCAGGTGCACCATCGCCTGGCCCCAATGTTTGTTTTTCTGTCAGCATCGGTTTACAACCTATGTAGGCTTTGGGGGTACAGTTTTACATGGAGACAGTGTCTACCCTACCCCATGCCCCACCCCCAAATCTGGCCACCCAGCACATGCTCCCACACTCACCCCTCCGGCCCCCATCCTCCTGCTGTCAGAGCCTGAAGACCTGCATGTGATTGACACCGCCGGTTCCTTGGC
This sequence comes from Erinaceus europaeus, assembly GCF_950295315.1. NCBI lineage: Eukaryota > Metazoa > Chordata > Mammalia > Eulipotyphla > Erinaceidae > Erinaceus > Erinaceus europaeus. The sequence goes on from NC_080178.1 coordinate 4,748,230, forward strand.
TTCCTTCATTCCTTTATGGAGCGTTTGTCTTCCTCTTCTGACTTATTTAGTGTCACGTCATCCCCCGGAGGTCTGGGAAGTTGTTGTGAACTGCAAGATCTCATCTGCTTTCAGAGAAGCACATCACCCATCCTGGGTATTGCCACCTCTCCATCCCGTGTCTGGTGCCAGGCGCCGGGGTCGCCTCCCTCTCTGGGCTGTGGAAGACGCTGCTTAGACAGCTTTCCAAATGGGCGTTTTTTATATTCTTCAGATCCATAATCCAGAGTCAGTTGGTTGCATTGTATGGTAACTGGCTTTCAAATTAGTTTTTTTTTCCCTCCAGGGTTATTGCTGGACTCGGTGCCTGCACCATGAATCCACCGCTCCTGGAGGCCATTTTTTCCCCATTTTGTTGCCCTTGTTGTTGTAGCCTCATTGTGGTTATTATTTTTGCCATTGTTGATGTTGTTCATTGTTGGATAGGACAGAGAGAAATGGAGAGAGGAGGGGAAGACAGAGAGGGGTAGAGAAAGACACCTGCAGACCTGCTTCACCGCCTGTGAGGCGACTCCCCTGCAGGTGGGGAGCTGGGGGCTCAAACTGGGATCCTTACTCCGGTCCTTGCGCTTTGCGCCACATGCGCTTAACCCACTGCACCACCGCCCGACCCCCTTCAAATTAGTTTTTAAGAGCCTCTATACTGTTTTCCACAGGGGCTGAGCCATTTGCATCCTCAGCAGCAGCACAAGGGCTCCCCAAACCTCCATTCTTTTTTTTTTGCCTCCAGGCTTATTGCTGGGGTTTGGTGCCTGCACCACAAACCCACTACTCCTGGAGGCTTTTTTTTTTCCCCTTTTGTTGCCCTTGTTGTTTAAGGTTGTTGTGGTTATTATTATTGTTGTTACTGATGTCATTGTTGTTGGACAGGACAGAGAAAAATGGAGAGGGGAGTGGAGATAGACACCTGCAGACCTGCTTCACCGCCTGTGAATCGACCCCCCTGCAGGTGGGGAGCCGGGATCTCAAACTGGGATCCTTATGCTGGTCTTTGCACTTTGCGCCATGTGTGCTTAACCCGCTGTGCTACCACCCAACCCCCACCCCCATTCTTCTTTTGTGGATATCTTGGTGTGTTCCAGACTATTAGAAACCCTCCCCAAAAAAAAAAAAAAAAAAAAAAACTTAGAGGGGACTGTCCTCCTGAACACTCACAGAATTCATTTTCCCCAGATGTAAGGGCTGCTGTACTTGGTGTTTTGATAATGTTTACTCTATTATATGAGTTGATAGAGAGGAGAGAGGAGCAGAGGCCTGCTCGGTCCTGGCACACGGCAGTGCTGGGGGCTGAACATGTAGCCTCTGGGACCCAAGGATTGTCGGTGCTCTGGTATGTTGAGCTATGTCCCCGCCCTTTTTCTGTCTGGTTTGTTTTGTTTCGTCTATCTGTCTGTTTTGACCAGAGCACCATTTAGCTTGGGGACTAAACCCTGGTACCTCTAGTAAGCAAGTCCTATGCATGGCCGCTGAGCTGTCTCCCGTTCGCATAGTCCCGTTCGCATGTGCCTTGGTAATGCCTTCAGCAGGCCCTGGGGTCTGAGTCTAACCGAGACGCGCCCAGGAGCAGAGCACCTGGAAAGGTGACAGGTCCCCCAAAACAAGTGTCCCTTAGAGCTCCTTGGCGGTTGGTATGAGGGGGGAGGAAGCAGGTGAGGAGTGCACCCCCAGTTCCAGGTGTGAGCTGTTTGAAGCCAGTGAAGGTTCAGCACTTCAGGCAGCAACAACACAAGGTGGGGGGTAGGGCGGTCACCCTGATTAGGGACGCACCTGGCTATTCTCCGGGACCCCTCCACCTTCCGTGCAGAGCAGGGGCCCCGTGCTGAGGTCACTGCCCATCAACGTCCAGGCTTCCATTTTGAAGAAGCCTCCCTGGGATGCGGCACTGCACTGATGAGTGTGAGGCAGCTGCAGACACCCCGAGACTTAGCCTGCCAGCCCCCACACCCTTCTCCACAGCGTGGAGTGCCTAGGGGGAGAGTCTGCCTGTCCCCAAGGACATCTGCTGCTACTGTTTTCGCAGGCGCTGAGGACTAACCATGGCAGGAGCAGGGCAGCTCCGAGTCCCGTCCTCCTGGACGTCACTGCAATCATGGAAGTTCCATTCATGTGTGGATCACTCTCTGGAGGTGGCCCAAAACATTTGGGGGTTCTGTGTGGCTCTCCATGTCCAGGTGGCTATTGGAGATGCCCTGGATTGCAGGTAACAGGAAGCCGGAACAGGAAAACTAAAGCAGGAGATGGAGGGGAAGGGGGAAACCCTCCCGCATGCTGGAGAGCCTTCCAGGGACCCCGGACAGGAGCCCCCACTCTTGTCTGCCTTGCTCTGCCACCCTCGGCTTGTCAGCTTTTTGTCAAGAAGGAAAGTATTTCCCAGGAGCCTCCTTGCCGGCTGAGAAATGTCTCTAATGTTCACATCATCCACCACCACCATCCCCATCTGCAAAGGGGACATGGGTCTCTGGCAATCGGAAATGGCATTGCCAGGGACTGGGCAACACACACACACACACTGCCCACCACGGGGATTATTCCTGTCCCCTGCTGTCAACTTTCAAAATGGAAGAGAATATCGAACAACTTTTTTCTTAAGGATGACACAGTCAGACATTAAACAACGAAAGAGATTACACATTCACAAAATCTTGAGAGAAAAAAAAAAAAAACAAGGCTCCAATACATTTGAACACCTTGGGCTTCCTTGCTAATTCAAGAAGCAAACATTACACAGACTGAGAACAGCCGGGCGGGCAGCCCAGCTAGCGACACTGAGGCTGTGAACTTGCCCCTTGCTCCTGCACCTCTTCTCCCACCCACCCCCACCTCCTCCTGCTCCACCAGGTCTGCAGGTGTCTATCTTTCTCTCCCCCCTCTCTGTCTTCCCCTCCTCTCTCCATTTCTCTCTGCCCTATCCAACAACAACAATAATAACTACAACAATAAAACAACAAGGGCAACAAAAGGGAATAAATTAAAAAAGAGTTAATGTAATTATAGACCTAGATATTCACAGTCTGTTTCTGGGCTTGAGACAGATCGTAATAATCAGTTTAGCTCATAATGCCATTTCCACTACAACCTCCTATCAATAAGGAAAAGTCCGGAAGTGAATTCATCAAAACATTAACTGACACGGGTTCTCAATGCCCTGGTGATTTCTTACTGCTTCCTAGCAGTATTTTCTGATTTCATCTGAAATTAACAGTCTGAAATTAACAGGCTGGGGAGAGAACTCAGCTGGCAGGGCGCCTACCTTGCCATGCACAGCCCAGACTTGAAGCCCTGACGTCACATGCAAGATGCCACAGCACTGGGGGGAGCTCTGGTGCTCTGCCTCTGACTCCCACCCTCTGAAAAAGTCAAAGCAGTCAAATCAGTCAAATCATACATACATGACACACCACAGACATCACATTAATTAATTAAATGAACAGCCAGCTGAGATTTTTTTTGCCTCCAATTTTTTTATATTTATTTATTTATTTTCCCTTTTGTTGCCCTTGTTTTTTGTTGTTGTTGTAGTTATTACTGTTGTTGTTAATGATGTCGTCGTTGTTGCATAGTACAGAGAGAAACTGAGAGAGGAGGGGAAGACAGAGAGGGGGAGAGAAAGATAGATACGTGCAAACCTGCTTCACCAACCGTGAAGCGACTCCCCTGCAGGTGGGGAGCCGGGGGCTCGAACCGGGATCCTTGCGCTTCGAGCTGTGTGCGCTTAACCCGCTGCACTACCGCCCGACTCCCCCAGCTGAGATTTTTTTGTTTGTTTGTTTGTTTGTTTGTTTTTTTCTCCAGGGTTATTGCTGGGCTCGGTGCCTGCACCATGAATCCACCGCTCCTGGAAGCCATTTTTCCCCCTTTTTGTTGCCCGAGTTGTTGCAGCCTCGTTGCGGTCATTATTGCCATTGTTGATGTTGCTTTGTTGTTGGATAGGACAGAGAGAAATGGAGAGAGGAGGGGAAGACAGAGAGAGAGGGGAGAGAAAGATAGACACCTGCAGACCTGCTTTACCGCCCGTGAAGCGACTCCCCTGCAGGTGGGGAGCCGGGGGCTCGAACCGGGATCCTTACGCCAGTCCCTGCACTTTGCGCCACCTGCGCTTAACCCACTGCGCCACCGCCCGACTCCCCCAGCTGAGACTTTTATATCACCTTATTCAGTTTATTTGAGTACCCCAGAGGTACCTCAGTGGCAGAGCACAGGACTTGCAAGCTCAAGGTTCCGAGTTCAGCCCCCGTCATTGCATCTGTCAGAGTGATGCTCTGGTTCTGTCTCTCTGGTGATGGGCGATGTCCAGTGTTTTGATGGCTTTCTACCTCTGTCTCTTTCTATCTGGAACAACAACAACAAAAATGTTGACCTGGGGCAGTGAAGTCCCAGTGATGACAAGAATAAATAAATAAGGGAAACAGAAAACTGGTTGTGGAACGACTTTCACGCTTAAGGCCCAGAGTTCTCAAGTTCAGTCCCCAGTACCACCTTAAGCCAGAGCCGAGCAGTGCGCTAGTTAAAAAACAATAGGGGGCCGGGCGGTAGTGTAGCGGGTTAAGTGCACATGGCGCAAAGCACAAAGACCGGCTTTGTGCTTGAGGATCTAGGTTTGAGCCCCCGGCTCCCCACCTGCAGGGGGTCGCTTCACAGGCAGTGAAGCAGGTCTACAGGTGTCTGTCTTTCTTTTTCTTATTATTTATTCCCTTTTGTTGCCCTTGTTGTTTTATTGTTGTAGTTATTATTGTTGTTGTCGTTGTTGGATAGGACAGAGAGAAATGGAGAGAGGAGGGGAAGACAGAGAGGAGGAGAGAAAGATAGACACCTGCAGACCTGCTTCACCGCCTGTGAAGCGACTCCCCTGCAGGTGGGGAGCCGGGGTTCGAACCGGGATCCTTACGCCGGTCCTTGTGCTTTGCGCCACCTGCGCTTAACCCGCTGCGCTACAGCCCAACTCCCTACAGGTGTCTTTCTCTCCCCCTCTCTGTCTTCCCCTCCTCTCTCCATTTCTCTCTGTCCTGTCCAACAATGACATCAGTGACAACAACAATAATAACAAGAACGATGATAAACAACAAGGGCAACAAAATGGAAAAAAATGGCCTCTAGAAGCAGTGCATTCGTAGTGCAGGCACCGAGCCCATCAATTACCCTGGAGGCAAAAATAAGTCAATTAATTAATTAAACAAAAATAATAATAAATTTAAAGCAGCCTACACAAGGAGAGACAATTCAGCTGGCAGAGTGCAGACTTGCCTGAGACCCTGCTTTGACCCTCAGTGCTGTGCGTGACAGAGTTCTGTTCCGGCTTCCCTTTCTCTTCCTCAATCTTTTTTCTTGTTTAACACTTGGTAGAGAGCAAACATTATCATGGGCGCAGCCTGGGCTCAAGCCCCACCTACCCCACCCCCCTGCAGTGTGGTGGAGCAGCGCTGTGGGGTCTGTCCCTTCTCTCAATCTCTCTCTCTCTCTCTCTCTGTCAAAACAGAAAAATGATCATGGGAACAGTGAAGTCATGCAGGCACCAAGTCCCAGTGATAATCCTGGTGGAAAAAAAATAAAACAAAACAAATAAACACCAGTCATCTAGGACTAGAATGAGTTGGGTAAGAGCCCCTATAAGAGTGAGGAGGCGGGGAAGGAAGTCTGGAGCCGACTGGCCCCCAATTCAGTGTACTCCTTGTCCCTTAACCAGAGGGGAAGACTCAAGGCCTGCCAGGCGAGGCTGGGCAGCCCCTACACTCTGGGAGGCTCAGAGAATTTCTTGCTTTGATTCTTTGAAAATATAGTTTATTGGGGGTCGGGCGGTAGTGCAGCGGGTTAAGCGCACGTGGTGCAAAGCGCAAGGACCGCCGTAAGGATCCCAGGTCGAGCCCCCGGCTCCCCACCTGCAGGGGAGTCGCTTCGCAAGCGGTGAAGCAGGTCTGCAGGTGTCTATCATTCTCTCCCCCTCTCTGTCTTCCCCTCCTCTCTCCATTTCTCTCTATCCTATCCAACAACAATGACATCAATAACAACAATAATAACCACAACAACGGCAACAAAAGGGGGGGTGGTGGAATCACCTCCAGGAGCAGTGGATTCGTGGTGCAGGCACCGAGCCCCAGCAATAACCCTGGAGGCAAGAAAAAAATATATATAGTTTATTTATTAACATAAGATGGGAATACGGGGCAGGGACCAGAACATCACTGGCACAGGTGATGCTGGGGACGGAACCCAGGCCCTCACGCTTCCAAGTTCTGAGCCCTATTCAGTCCACCGCCTCCCGGGCTTGCAGTGGGTTTTGTTGCTGTTGCTGGAAGACAGGCTGCCGACGCCGTAGTCATTCCCATGTGGTGCTGGGGCTCAAACCAGGGACATTTGCACCGTGATGCTGTGTCCTGCCTGGCCACAATACCTGGTGACTGAATGACCATGCTTTGCCCTCTGTCCTTTCTCCAGGTCAGCCTAACCAGGCCTCTAGGTACGGCCTCCTCCAGGAAGACCTCCGAACCAGAGGAAGACCCCGGCTTTGGGCAGCGGACCTGGAGGGAGGCCCAGCAGCGGGCCTGGAGAGTCACCTGCACTACAGGAATAAATGGCCCTGACCCGGGTCACGGCCACCGCCCCCAGCAGGCCCTCAGAAGGCTCCACTGGCTGAGAAGGGTCTGCACCTGCCTACCGATCAGCCCCCAAATCAGGTCCACCTGACCGCTCCCGAAAGGCCCACCCCTCTCAGCCCTCCACCCAATCAGCATCCAGAGCGGTGCCACCAAAGCCCAGCCAGTCAGCATAGGGCATTTCTGGCCACGATGGGCACGTGACGTTGTGGATCCAATCAGAGCACTGCTAGCGATTCCCCATAGTAAATGCTGAGCCAGGTGTCAAGTGAGACTTCACAGCAGGCTTCTGTCTGAGTCAAGGTGCATGTGCCCTAGACTGCGACACCACCAGGAAAACAAAGTCAGGAGACACTGCGGGGGCTGAGTCCTGAGCAGGTGCTCGCGCCTGGATCAATCCTTGTCTGAAACTGTCCCTTGGGCTGTGTTGTTACAAGAGGAACGAGTCCTGTTTTGGAGTTGGAGACAACGCACTGGGAAGGAGCCATGCCTTTCCATAAGCTGTGGTCTAGGTTCGAACCCTGGCACCCTTTGGGAGGTATAACGGTGACTCTCCTTTATCTCTGAATTAAAAGCAGTCCGAAGTGGTGGGATCTGGCGTGCACCAGGCCTCGCCCCCACCACCAATCACCACCATCATCCTGTTTACATTGCGTTTTCTGCCTCTTGCAAGAGAATCCTAAACACGAGTGGCAGAACTCGGAACTGTCACACCCCAGATGCTTGCTCGACCCTCTTGCCACCACCAAAGGCCGAGAACCACCAGCTCCACCTTCTTCCTACGGGGCTACCCTGTGGTCCCTCCTCTCTGAGGCTCCAGACCACATCCGGCGCCACCCGCCCCCATCCCTACCCCCACGGAGATGCCACACGCAGCACTGGGTGGACTTTTATTTTAAAGTCAAAGGCACAGCCTGGATGGGTGGAGGCAGTGGCCGCGGATGCCCAGCCCAGACCTCCAAGGCTTCCCCCTACATACCCAGCCAGGGGTGACCGTGCCAAAGCCCAAAGCGCAGGGGGCGGGTTCGAGGGGGGTTCTCGCTCCTTGTAGGGGAGGGCCCACCTCCTTCCGTAGCCCCCAAAGGGGAGAAGGAGGCGACAAAGAGAACAAGGAATGCTTCAGGGGGGTCCTCAGGGTCTCTCCCAGAACCCCCCTCGACACAGGTCTTTGGTGGACGAAATTGCACAGACGATCCATAAAGTGACAGCTCAGGGGTGGCCCCCTCCGCAGATCGGTGCCCCGGGGGAGCGCAGAGGAGAGGTCCCCATTTCTCCCGGTAGCGAGGGTTCAGTGCTCAGAAGTGGGAGGGGAAAGGGCCCTTCCTGCTGGAGCAGCCCAGAAGTGACTTCCTGATGGTGTCTGGCCATAGCCCCGTCCTCCCTCCACCGCTAATTCTATCCAGTAAGACATTAAAAAATTCTCTGCTTATAAAAATACTTCTGTCTGGGGGCAGGGCGGGGCGGGGCGGGGAGGAAGGGGGTCCCAGGCGGGGTCCCAGCCCCTCCGCGCGGGCTAGGAGGGCGGCAGGGGCCCGTTGGCGCGGCGGGGGGCTGCCTTGGCGGTGGGCGCCCGGGCCGGGGCGGTGGGTGCGGGGGACAGGCGGCGGGAGGTGGCGGCGCTCCGCAGCTTGAGCTTCCGCCGCTTAGCCAGCGGCGCGTTCTCCACGCTCTTCAGGAAGAAGCCCTCGCGCTTGCCGCGGTTAAACGCCTGCGGGGAAAGGGTTAAGTGAAGGGGGGAGGGATCCCCGTCTCGCCTTTCGGACCCCAGCTCGGGACCCCACTCCGGACGCGCCCCTCCCATTACACTAGGTCAAGGACACCGACTAGGTCCTCGGCCTCCAGACGCGGGTAAGGTGGGAGCCCGACGGGCCAGAAGCCTGGACTCACCATCAAGGTTTGCAAGCCCCCTCCACCCTCTAGGCCCCGCCCACCCCAGGGAGCCTCTTCTCCCCAGGCCCCGCCCCCCCGAAATCCTGCCCATTTCTCCTGAAGCCCCGCCTGTCCACTGATAACCCGCCCCCTGGAAGCCCCGCCTTCTCACAAGACCCGACCGACGCATACAGAAGCCCCGCTCCTCTCCTGGATTCTGTCAACCCTTTCTTTACAAACCCCATCTCCTCCCCAAGACTCCGCCTATCCCTAAACCCAGCCTCCAAAAGCCTCGCCCCCCCCAACCAGAAGACCCGCCCTCCCAGAGACTCCGCCCATCCCCTGGGGCCCCGCCCCCTGCAAGTGGAAATCCCGCCCCTCGGCCCCGCCCCTCACCATGAAGGTGACATTAAGCCCAGAGCGCACTGCCGGCCCGGACGACTCCAGCACATCGGGCGTCCGCAGGGGCGGCGAAGAGCGAGCACTGCCGTCCTGCAGCCACGAGCTGCCCCGCAGCCCTTCCAGCTTCAGCCGCTTGGCGGGGTCCACGGTCAGGAGTCCTGGAGGGGGGGGCGGGGGGGAGCGTTGGGGAGGGGCTCCACGTGGGAGCTGAGCCCCAGGGAGACTCCACACAAGCCCCACTCACCTCCTGCTCCCAGTCCCCGTCTCCTGAGACTTCATCACCTCCCTTACCCCACCCGCAACCTGTGACCTCCAGCAGCGCACCTCGGACCAGCTCCTTGGCTTCCTCGGACACGCCCTGCCAGGCCTCCCCGTCCAGGGAGAAGCGCCCCTCGCGGATCTTGCACATGATCTCGGCCGCCTGGCTCTGCCCTCCTTGGCCTGAGGCCCCCTGGAAGGGGACCTGCCCTGACAGCATCATGTACTGCGGGTTGGGGGTGGTGCGGGGGAGTGAGACCGGCCGGGGCCACCAGCAAGGAGCTGACCTCTAAGCCTAGACCCCTGCAGCGCTGGTGCCACCCATATACCAGGAGTCGCCCTATTAGTTGACCACCCTGCCCCCCCCCCATCAGGCACACCTCGGCCCCAGGTTGGGGGAGGAGCGTCTCCTCGGGGCTCGTGACATACCAGAATGACTCCCAGGCTCCACAGGTCGCAGGACTCGTCATAGCCCTGCTGCGCCAGCAGCTCCGGGGCCGCGTACTGCAGCGTGAAGCAGGGCGTCTGCATTGGCTCCGCAGGGCTCTGCGGGCGCAGCCGCGCGAACCCGAAGTCGATAATTTTCACCGGGGCTCCGGGCGTGTCATCCGCGTACAGGATATTCTGTGGGGCGACTGCTGGTCAGTGCCAGGCACGGGGTCAGTGCCACCTAGCGTTCCCCACCCGGCAGGCCCAGCGCCCACCTCGGGCTTGAGGTCCCTGTGCACCACGCCCGCCTCTTCGTGCATGAAGCTCACGGCCGACACGAGGCTGCGTAGGATCTGGCTCGCTTCTGACTCGCTGAAGTGCCGCTTCTTGCGGATGTGCTCCAGCAGCTCCCCGCCCTGCAGCAGCTCCAGGACCAGGTAAGTGTGCAGCTGCGGTGGGGCAGAGGGCCTTTATCACTGCCACCTGCGCTGCCAGGCCCACCCAACCGGCGGACCTACCCAGGCCCTGCCCTCACCAAGCCCCGCCCCATTACACCAGACTCCGCCCCATCGGACTTCAGTCCTCAAGCCCCGCCCCTTTACACCATCAGGCCCCGCCCCATTTCCGCGGTTCCGTTCTTGATCCCGCCCACTGGCCGCCTTAAAACCCGCCTCCATGAATACCCCCTCACCTCCCCCCCAGCCCTACTCAAAACCCGGTCCCTCGGCCGTCCTCAATGTCCCCTTCCAATTCTCAAGCCCACCTCCCCCCAGACGCCACCTGTCTGAGTCTCCAGGTCCCACCTATGTCCACGTGCCCGAAGCTCAGCCCCCTCCTCCAAGGCTCTCCCAAACCCTTCCTCCTGTTCCCCCAATGCCCCGACGAGCCCCTGCTTGTGCCCAGGGGAGCGTCACCTGGTCGTGATGCACTTCGTGCAGCTTCACCACGTTGGGGTGCGACTGGCACAGCCGCAGGGCGGCCACCTCGCGCTGCGTGTTCGCCTCTAGCCTGGGGGGGACAAGGGAGGGGTAGTCAGGATAGCCGCCTACCGGACACGCCCCTTCACGACCCAGTTCAGGCGAGTGCGGTCACGCCCCCTTTCTAGACTCCCCTCACTCGGGAGCACGGATACGCCCACCGCCCCAGACACAGCAAGGTTAAGCTCCCCCCAGGGAGCGGCTCCTGGTTCGTGGGGCCACGCCCTTTCCAGGCCACGCCCCGTGCGCCGCGCGGCCACGCCCCCTCCTCCAGCCCACCTGCGGCTGAGGATCTTGACCGCGAACTCCTGGCCGCTCTGGCGCAGGCGGCAGCGCCTACACACCGAGAAGCTGCCCTGGCCCAGGGCGGGCTCCCGCAGGTCCAGCTCGTACTGCTGGAAGAAGGGCGAGTCCTGGGGGTGGACGGGGCGCATTAGAGGTCCCACATGAGAGCCTGGGGGCCAGTCCACAGCCCACCTGGGGCCCAGACCTCAGCAAGGTCACACCACAGGCCGGGAGTCCCCAATGCCAACACCCTCGGGCCGGTCTCCCCGCCCTGGCAGAGCCCACCTGCATCATGGCGCTCCTCGCCACCGCTGCCCGGCCTGGCCGGTCTCCAGTGCCTGGGGCCCCCAACACGTCGGTCATCACAGCATTGTTGTGGTCAAACAGGATGGAGGGCGCCACGAAGGAGTATCCCTGGGGTGGGGGGGTCAGGGCGCATGGGCCTCCAGGGACTGGAGGAGCCCTGAGGGTCTCTGAAGCACCCCAACCTGGCTGGGAAGTGGGGTGCTAGATGGGGCAGGGGGGGCATGGGATGTAAGGACAGGTATCCTGTTCTGTGGCCAATTGGTACTGTGTCTGTCCCTCCAAAAGCCCCTGGCCCCACCCCTCCAAGTGCCAGCGGGCACAAGAGTAACCCAGAAAGTGATGCACAAACTAGGACACACACACGCACACACTGGATCAAAAAGGCTCCGAGTCCTGACAATGCAAGGGTAATTCAGACCTTGTGTCTGTTTCTAAAAATGTAGCCCCACTGTGAGCAAGCACACTCCACATGGTGGGACTTGTGCAGGTTGGCTGGCAAGGTCCCAGCGCCCAGCTTAGTGCCTGACACACAGTAGGCACTTAATACATCCTGGAAGGACTGAGCAGGTTGTCAGATTAAGTCATGGCGTGTTTTTCTAGGTTTCTCTATACAAAAAACTTGTGTCATGATTTTCCACCCCACTATTTTGAGAGAGAAGTCAGAGAACCACTCTGGCAGGGGCAGTGCCGGGGACCAAACCCTGGGCCTCAGGTCTGCGAGTCTTAGCACTGAGCCATTATCTGGGGCCACTCACTCACTCATCTTTCTGAATCCTGAAGTGGGTGAATAAAAGGAAACACCTATCTGGTTAAGCGCACACTTCACAATGCACAAGGCTGCAGGTTCAAGCCTCTGGTCCCCACCTGCAGAGGGGAAGCTTCACATGCTGAAAGCAGCGCTGCAGGTGTCTGTCTCCCTCTCTACACGCCCCCTCGATTTCTCTGTATCCAATAAAAAAAAAATTCAGAAGGAAGAGTTTTTTTCATTAGGACTGTGAGGATGGAGGGGCAGTCAAGCACGAAGTCACTTGAAAGAGCTTTTGGGGGCATGGGGGGGTCCTTCCATATTCGATATTGCTCGACTCATATGTATGGGCTACATGGCATGGAAAAGCACAGAGTGAGGTCCTGAGTCCAATCCCTGGCACCACACATGCCAGTGTAAATGCTCTAATTTTCTCTGTCACTAATAAAAAAATAAAGTAATTAAAAATCGAGATTGTCTTCAAAAAAAGAAGCTACATGCACAGACCCTGCTCTCTGGGGGCTTCCAGACCAGGGGGGACCCAAATGCAGTATCAGTTCAGAATTAGGTGCCCCCCACCAAAGACTGACACACAAGGAGAGGAGGCCAGAACTAGGGGAGCAGGGACAGCAGTGGACAAGTGGGCAGGAGAGGAGAAAGAGAGAGTTCACTGGGCGGGCAACCATGGGGAGGGCATGCCCAGTGGGAGGTGCTACCATGTCAAGGTACTGTGGTGGTCCGGGAGGTGGCGCAGTGGATAAAACATTGGGTCTCCCCAGCAGGAGGTCCTGAGTTCAATCCCCGGCAGCACATGTACCAGAGTGATGTCTGGTTCTCTCTCTCCTATCCCTCTCGTTAATAAAATATTTTTTCTAAAAAACAAAAAAAAGGTACTATGGCATGTTCTGGAACCTCTGGGCAGCCCAGTGCTACAGGAGAACCACAGTCCAGTACTGAGGGCAGCGTGCCCAGCAAGGACCACTTGCCTGGCAGATCACACCTTTTCTTATTTTCCCTTTTGTTGGCCTTGTTTTTTATTGTTATTGATGTCATCATCGTTGAATAGGACAGAGAAATGGAGAGAGGAGGGGAAGAGAAAGACACCTGCAGACCTGCTTCATCGCCTGTGAAGTGACTCCCCTGCAGGTGGGGAGCTGGGGTCTCGAACCAGGATCCCTACGCCGGTCCTTGCGCTTTGCACCATGTGTGCTTAACCCACTGTGCTACCACCCAACTCCCCGGAATCCCTTATTTTTATTGCCACCAAGGTTATCACAAGAGCTTGGTGTAGACACTGAATCCGCTGCTTTGAGTGGCCATTTATCCCTTTTTTTTTTCTCAGAGAGACATGGGTGGGGGGAGATAGCGAGAGAGAAAGACAGACACCTGCAGTGCCGCTTCACCTCTTATGAAGTGTCCCCCTTGCAAGTACGGAGTGGAGGCTTGAACCCAGGTCCTTGCACAAGGTGATATGCATGCTCAACTGCCAGCCCCAGACCTAGGCTTTTCTAGAAGTGGGTGAAGATGAAGAGCTGCCAAGGGACATGCAAAGCCACAAAATAAGAATCTCCGGGTCCGTGTCCCTGTCCTGGTGGTCTCTCTGACAGACACGGGGGGGGGGGGGGGGCTCTATCAGAACATGAGGCTTGGCCGGGCTACTGGGCCGGGCTGGTGGGCTGTCACTCACCTGGAAGACACGCGGGTCCCCAGATGGGGGGCTGCCTGCGGGCGAGTACACAGGCTCCAGGCAAGTAAACTCTTCTGCAAAGTTGCCCACATCCAGCTCCGAGCGGATCTGGGGTCGAAAAGGGGCAGGGATCTTCCTGGCAGCCAGGGCGGCCCAATCCAGACCCTGGAGAGCAGGAGGGAGGAAGCAAGTGTCGAGGGCAGGCCCAGGACGCCGGCCCAGCACAAACCACCTTCAGTGGGCGACTCCTGCATGGAGCAAGCCTCCACCTGGCATTTGGGGTGGGGAGCTGTTCTTCCTGACACCCCAGCTTCTACGTCTCCTGCTCTGGGCACACGATCCCCGCCTTCCTTGGAAAACCACCCCTCCGCAGGCTTCTGATCAAACTAGTGTGTAAAATAAACTCATCAACTGGGAGTCAGGCGGTAGCACAGGTTGCACGAAGCACAAAGACCAGCGTAAGGATCCCAGTTCAAGCCCCCGGCGCCCCACCTGTAAGGGAGTCGCTTCACAAGCAGTGAAACAGGTCTGGAGGTGTCTATCTTTCTCTCCCCCTCTCTGTCTTCCCCTCCTCTCTCCATTTCTCTCTGTCCTATCCAACAACAATGACATAAATCATAACTACAACAATAAAACAACAATGGGGGGCAACAAAAGGGAATAAAGAATAAATATTTAATAAATAAATAAAAACATCAATTTCCCCTCCTGGATTTTAATTTGGGGAGATGTGGGCTTGACACTGTTGAGGGACATACACCCCCACCCCTTGTTCTTTTTGTTTTAATGTAATTTATTGGATAGAGACAGCCAGAAATCAAGAGGAGCTAACAGAGGGAGGGAGGGAAAGAGAGAGAAACCTTCAGCACTGCTTCACCACTTGCAAAGTTTTCCCCCTGCAGGTGGGGCATCCCTTGGTCTAATGCTGATGTCCCCATGCAGAAAAGCAGAGCCAAGCGACAGAAACGCCCCTAAGAACACTGAGTCGGCACCTGGATGCACCCTTTCCTGAAGCTGGCTTCATCTTTCCTTGGATGCTTTACTTATGAAAGCTAGAACATGTCCATTTGTGTTTGAGTGTAGCAGGGCCTGTTCCTCAGCTGCTCAACATCCATTCTCCCTGTGTCCCTTAGCTGCTGCTTCCCCAAGTCCCATCACCCTGTTTTCAGTCTAGGGAGTAGCAGACACAACAAAAGCACCACATTTTACAGAGTTCTTTGCAGTTAGTTAGGGGTGGCTGATTACTGTGCCCAGACTGAGAGGCAGGAAGCCAAGGAAAGGCCCTCAGAAGGAAAGCTAGTGTCCTTTTTCTCCTTCCCACACTGCTTCCAACCTGCCGTGGCCCAGGAGGTGGTGTGGTGGACAAAGTGTGGACTCTCAAGCACGAGGGCCCAAGTTGGATACCCAGGGTCACGTGTACCAGAGTGATGCTCTGGCATCCTCCCCTGCTCCTCTTCCCCTCTTGTTAATAAACACTTTTTCCTCCTTTTTAAAAATTGTTTAAATTATCTTTATTTATTTATTGGATAGAGACAGCCAGAAATTGAGAGAAAGGGGGAGACAGAGAGGGAGAGAGACAGACAGCTGCAGCCCTGCTTCACCACTTGTGAGGCTTTCCTCCTGCAAGGTGGGGACTAGGGGCTAGAACCTGGGTCCTTGTGCACTGTAATATGTGCACTCAACCAGGTGCACCACCACCCAGCCCCATTACTTTTTTCTTTACCAGAGCACTGCATAAGCTCTGGCTTCTGATGCTATCTCCCTGATCCTTACATAATTTCTTTTTTCTTTCTTTCATTTGACAGGAGAGAGAGAAACTGAAAGAGGAGGGGGAGACAAAAAGGAGAGAGAGGGGGCTGGGCGGTAACCCAGCGGGTTAAGCGCACATGGCTGCAAATTGGGTTAAGCGCACCCGGCTCCAGCCCGGGTTAAGCGCACATGGCTGCAAAGCGGGTTAAGCGCACCTGGCTCCAGCCCGGGCTCCCCACCTGCAGGGGAGTCGCTTGAAGCGGTGAAGCAGGTCTGCAGGTGTCTGTCTTTCTCTCCCCCTCTCTGTCTTCCCCTCCTCTCTCCATTTCTCTCTGTCCTATCCAGCAACAACAACAGCTATAATAACAACCACCACAGGGGCAACAAGAGCAACAGAATGGCAAAAATAGCCTCCAGGAGCAGTGGATTCGGACTGCAAGCACCGAGCCCCAGTGATAACCCTGGAGGCAAGAGAGAGACCTGCAGCCCTGCTTAACCACTCATGAAGCTTCCCCTGCTGCAGGTGGGGAGCAGGGGTTTGAACCCGGATCCTTGTGTAAGATAAGTGTGTGTTCAATCAGGTACATCACTTTCCAACCCCCCTCTCCTGTTTCTAAATAAAGTGAAACGGAGGGAATCTTGGCCCATCCTTCTGCTGCTCCCCCTGCCCCCCCGGGCAGCTGTCTAAGACCACAGAGTGTTGGGGACGTAGCCAAAGGCATCACCTGAAAAAAGGGGTGGCTCTTCACTTCCTGCGCCCCCTGGGGCCCCGCGCCCAGCCGCTTCCGGGGGTCCTTGCACAGCAGCCTCTGCAGCAGGTCCTGCGCCACGGGCCCGATCCGAGGGGGGAAGGGAGGGGAGCACTTCAGGATCCGTCTGGGAGGATGGTGCGGGGCGTCAGGGGCAGCCAGCCCCTCCCCGCATCCCCGCCCGTCCCCCCGCCCCCTGCACAGCTCACCGGGACACCTCGGCCTGCGTGTTCCTCTCGCCCTCCAGCGTGAAGGGGGAAGCCCCGGTCAGCAGTTCAAAGAGGAGGATGCCCAGGCTCCACCAGTCCACCGCCTGCCGGGAAGAGCCAGCTGAGCCCCGGCCCCACCCCAGCCCACACGGCCCGGCCCCCACCCCTGCCGTCCCCCAGGCCACCTTGCCGTGCCCCGACTTGCTGCGGATGATCTCTGGGGCCATGTACTCGATGGTGCCGCAGAAGGAGAAGGTCCGGTCTTTCTGGGGGGAGGGGAAGAGGAGGCGTCGGTGTCCCCTGGCACTGCCCCGGGGGCCGGGCACAGCCCACACCTGCTCACCTCCTCCGTGAGGAACTCCTTGCTGAGCCCGAAGTCCGTGAGCACCACGTGGCCCTCGGCGTCCAGCAGCACGTTTTCCAGCTTCAGGTCCCGGTAGATGATGCCCAGCTGGCAGGAGCACGAGAGCATGAGGACAAGGGTTGCCCCACCCCCATAAGGGAACCCCAGTACAGGAATGGGCCTGGGGGGACAAGGCCCTGAGGTGGGGAAACAGGGAAAGAGCTGCTGGGGGTGGCAGGGTGAACGGGGACAAGGACTTGTATCTGTGGGGCCCGGGGTTCAAGTCTCGGCGCTGCATTGAAAAAAATCATTTTGGAACTAGGAGAAGGTTTCAGGGGACAGAGCAAAGGACTTGCATGTCTCCCAGCGGGGTCTGATCCCAGCATCACCTGTACCAGACACGTGCATTCTGGCTCCTCTTTAATAAGATGGGCAAGTCACTCTCTTACTATTTTAAATATTTACTTAACTGATTGATTGGTTTACATATTAATGAGAGAGAGAACCAGAGCTGGGATTCAAACTCACGACAGTCTACATGAGAGTCCAGTGCTTTACCCACTATGCCACCTCCCTGGCCACTATTTTATTTATTTTAATGAAAGAGAAAAAGACTACAGAGAGAGAGATCAGAGCACTGCTCAGCTCTGGTTAGTGGTGGACCTGGGGCTTCAGAGCCTCAGGCAGGATAGTCTTTGCGTCACCATTATGCTGTCTCCCCAGCCCTGAGTAAGTCACTGTTAAAATGTGTAAAAAAAAAACAAAAAAACTTAAGTATGGTGGGTGCTCAATGGGAGGGCACCTGGCCTGCGGCGATCCAGACTGGGGTTCGAGCACGGCCCCCACCACAAAGGGGAGCTACAGGGCCATGGTGTCTTTCTCTAACTCTGCTCCCCTACCCTCTACCCCCTTTTTTTTTTTTAACCAGAGCCCTGCTCAGCTCTGGTTTATGGTGGTGCAGGGGACTGAACCTGGGACTTCAGAGCCTCAGTCATGAGAGTCTCTGTATAACCATTATGCTATCTACCCTCACCCTTCTCTCTCTCTCTTTCTATCTGAAGAACTCAGCCTGAAGCAGTGAAGCCCCGGTGATGGGGGGAGAGAGGAAGGAAGGAAGTGGTGACCCAGAAGGTGACATGGCAGATAGAGATTTGCCTGTCTGAGGCCCTGAGTTTGATCCCCAGCATTGCATCTATCAGAGTGATGCTCTGGCTCACTCTCATACCAGTAACTATATTAATGAGTCTTTTAGAAAAAATAATAAAACAGGGCTGAAGAAAACATCATAATGGTTCTGAAAAAGACTCTTATGCCTGGGGGCCCAGCAGTAGCACAGTGAATTAAGTGCACATGGCACAAAGCCCAAGAACAGGCACAAGGATCCCAGCTCAAGCCCCCGGCTCCCCACCTGCAGCGGAGTTGCTTCACAAGTGCTGAAGCAAGTCTGCAGGTGTCTGTCTGTCTTCCCCTCTGCTCTCAATTTTTCTCTGTTCTATCCCACAACAACAGCAGCAGTAACAACAATGACAACAAAAATGAGGGGAAAAGATCCTCCAGGAGTAAAAAAAAAAAAAAAAAGAATGAACATTTTAAAAGTAATAATAATAATAAAATAATGTCACATTCTTTAAAAAAAAAAAAAAAAAAGACTCATGCCTGAGGCTCCAAAGCCCAAGGTTCAATGGCCAGGACCACCATAAGCCTGAGCTCAGCAGTGCTCTGGTAAAAAGTAAATAAATAAGTAGGGGGCCAGGCATCGGTGCGCCTGGTTAAGCACACACATAACAGTGTATAACGATCCAGGTTCGAGACCCTGGTCCCCACCTGCAGGGGGCAAGATTCGTAAGTGGTGAAGCTGGGCTGCCTCCAACTGTCTCTCTCCCTCTCTGTCTCTCCCCTTCCCTCTCAACGTCTGCCTCTATCCAAGATAAATAAAACCTATTTTTAAATAGTAAAGTAAATAAACCCAAAGCAGGAAAGGAGGACCCTGTGGGCAGCTTCCGTGGGAGCAGGCCTCGGACAGAGGCGAGTCTGTGGGAAGAAGCCCATTTCAGGAAGGCCTGGGAGCCGAGACTTGAGGGCTCCGTTTGAGGAAGTTTCCCGAAAGAGGAAAGCCCCTCGGAGGAGGCGAGGGGAGGGGAAGGAGACCCCACTGGGCCAGGCGGCCGGCCCCTCGCCCACCTTGTGCAGGTGCTCCAAGGCCAGCACCACCTCGCCGCCGTACACGCGCACCTCGGCCTCCTTGAAGTGCTGGCGCTGGTACAGGTGGGTGAACATCTCGCCGCCGTTCACGT
Organism: Erinaceus europaeus; assembly: GCF_950295315.1. Lineage (NCBI taxonomy): Eukaryota > Metazoa > Chordata > Mammalia > Eulipotyphla > Erinaceidae > Erinaceus > Erinaceus europaeus. The sequence continues at coordinate 4,767,158 of NC_080178.1, forward strand.
AGTCTGCGGTGGGGGTGCGCGGGGGGAGGTTGGGGAGCAGCCCCTGGGGGCCTCACCTGCGCCCCCCTGCCCCGGGGCGCCCGCCCACCCGGCCTCACCCAGGATGAGGTGCAGCTTGGCGTCCGTCTGGAAGGCGTAGTGCAGGGTGACGAGGAAGGGCGCCTGGCGCACCAGCTCCAGCACCGAGCGCTCGGTGCGCGTGTGCTCCCGCGTCTTGGCCCGCTGCACCAGCGCCGCCTTGCGCAGCACCTTCATAGCGTACAGCTTCCCCGCGTCGTGCCCGCCCGCCTTGCGCACCAGGAACACCTTGCCGTAGGCTGCGGGGGCGGGGCGCGGGACGGCCGGAGGGGGCGTGAGCCGGAGGGGGTGATGCCAGCCTCCCGGGGAGAGGGGGCAGACGAGGGGCGGGGTAGAGCCAGAGGCCAGACAGGGTGCACGCCCCCCACCCCGGGGCGCTCTGCAAAGCTGGGGAGGGGGCGTGCACGAGAGCGGGGTGCAAGTCTGCCCCTCGTGTGCAAACCCACCAGGCCCCGGGAGGGAGGGGGCAGCGTGCGCTTGGACAGAGAGGAGCTCAGTGGGGGGGGGGGGGTGTGCAAGGGGGTGCGAGCCCCCCAGCTGCCGGGGGCAGTGCAGGCAGGAGCCGCGGGCGGGCAGCGCGGAGAAAGGCTGGGGGGCATTCTGGGTGACCCCGAGGGTGCGCTGGGGCAAGGGGGGTCTCACCTCCTGTGCCCAGCACCTTGAGCAGCTCGAAGTTCTCCACGCTCACCTTCTCCTCGTGCCCGGTCAGGTTGGCTGCGGGCACAGGGGGGGCAGTGAGCCCCGCGGCCGTGACCCCCGCACCCCCCACGCCGGGCCTGGCCGGTCAGCCCCGCCGCCCCCTCCCCGGACTCCGCGCCGCCGCCGCACCCTCGGTGATTCGCAGCTCCACCGTGCAGCTCTCGTCCTCGTCCTCGTCCCCCATGGCGGGTCGTGGGCCCCGCGCTCGGCGACGGGCGGCGCCGGTTACATGGCGGCCGGGGCCGGGGCGGGCGCTTCCTGGAGCCGCCTCCGGGGCCCAGGCGGGCGGCGCCGCCCCCCGCTCCCCGCCCCCCGCCCCGCGGCCTGAGTCAGGCGGCTGGAACGTGACGGCGCTGCGCGGGCTGCGGGGAAAGCGGGGCGGCGCGGGGACCCCACAACACGCCTGCGTCCGGCGGGGGGCCCACTCCTCAGCCAGGTGCCTGCCAACCCCTCTTGCAGAAGCCTGTAGTGGTGACATGCCTCGTCCTGCACCCTGGAGGCCTGGAGGGGTGCCCAGGCAGTGGGGCAGGCCTGTAGAGACCCCTCCCTAGGCTGTCAGCCACCCAGGCGGTCCAGTTCCCAGCCCCTAGCGAAAGTGGGACTTTGATAATAAAATAAGATAAACATACTGCCCCCGCCCTGTTTTGACCTCCCCTTTTTTTGTTGTCTTTGGTCACCCCCTGAACTATACCCCCCCACACCACCACCAGAGGCAAACAGCGCTGGCAGCCTAGGAGTCTTTTTTTTTTTTTAATATTTCCTTTTTGTTGCCCTTGTTCTTATTGTTGTTGTAGTTGTTGTTGATGTCGTCGTTGTTGGATAGAACAGAGAGAAATGGAGAGAGGAGGGGAAGACAGAGAGGGGGAGAGAATAACACCTGCAGACCTGCTTCACCGCCTGTGAAGCGACTCCCCTGCAGGTGGGGAGCCGGGGGCTCCAACAGGGATCCTCACGCCGGTCCTTGTGCTTTGCGCTAAGTGCGCTTAATCCACTGTGCTACCGCCCGGCTCTCCTAGGAGTCCTTTTGACCAAAGGGCAACCTTAGGCCACCCAGCCGCCTCGTCCAGCTGCTGCCAGCATGGCTACCGTCCCTTGCCTGTCACTCAGTGTCCCCTCGGCCTGTGTTAGGCAGGCCAGGAGGGACTCTGGGTGCCAGGAGCCACTCAGCCCAGCCCAGTCTGGCTAGCCTTCTCCCGTGGACTTGTGTTCTCAGGGGAAAGCCTGGGAACCCCCTGAATACCTTACAGAGCCCGTCATGGGGTCCCCCTGCCTAGAGCATCCATGAGAGGGGGGGACTGAAGCCAGGCTGCCACCACAGTGTAATAGCACCTCGGTGCCTGCCACCCCACCCAGCCCTCCACCCAGCTAATGCCACACAAGCTCACGTGGTTCTGTCCCTTATCACCCCAAGCCTGGCACAGGGCCAATGCAGAGCCCAGAGAAGGCTTCAGAGGGGTGTCAGAGCCACATGGGGGGAGGGGTGTGGGAAGGCTTTCCAGATCAGGTCCAGAACCCCCCCCCAGCACCTGTCCCCCAGATCTGTTCCCGTCTCTGGCAACCAACAGGGGCCACACACAAGGAGACTGAGGAGGCCTGGGATAGGGATCTCAGCTGCCCAGACCAGTTATGGGGCCATGGGGGACCCATGGCCACCCCAGTATCTTCTGAAGCTCAGGTCAAAAGGGTGAGTTATCCCCAAGGGGGTGCTGCAGGGCCCCCTGAGTCAGCCTGGAGGCCACCCTCCCCGCTTGGTCTCCCCCAGATCAGGCGGCCGCACCTCAGCCCCAGGCAGCCCCACCCAGCCCTGACTCACGTCCTGCCACCCAGCTAATTGCCCCCTTCCTGGGCGTCACCCCAGACCCAGTGTCCCTCCCACCTGTGACCCCTGTGCCAAGCCCTCACTGGGTAACACCAGGGGAGAAGGTGAGGGGTGGAGATTCACTGCCTCAACCCCCAGTGCCCACACCCCATCTTTTCTGGTGCCACAGAGCAAGCCCTGGGTCTATCACTGAGCCACTTTCTCAGCTCAAGCTGGTCTGTTTTGAGAGAGAGCGCGAGTACACAGAGCAAGGCTCCACCATCCATGCTCCTTGCTGCCTCCTGGCGGTGCTAAGGTTCAATCCCAGAGCACCGAGAACGTGAGGCCTAAGCAGTGCAGCTCCGCCTCCCTGGGCCTTCCCTCCCACACCTTAGCATTAAGAAAAGGCTGAGTGGTCCAGGAGGTGGCGCAGTGGGTAAAAGCATTGGACTCTCAAGCATGAAGTCTCAAGTTCAGTCCCTGGCAGCACATGTACCAGAGTGATGTCTGGCTCTTTCTCTCTCCTCCTATCTCATTGATAATAAAAAAAGAAAAGGCTGAACCCAGGGTTAGGGAGATTACACAAAGGTAGCACACCAGACTTGCATTCTGAGGTCCACAGGTCCCAGGTTCAGTCTCTGGCACTGCCATAAGTCAGAAATGAACAGTGCTCTGGGATCTCTCTCATAGAATTTTTTTTTTTTTTTTTTTTTAACCAGAGCACTGTTCAGTTCTGGCTTATGGTGGTGCTTGGGATTGAACCTGGGAACTCAGAGCCTTAGGCATGAAAGTTATTTGCGTAACCATTATGCTGTTTCCCCAGCCCTAGAAATATTTTTTAAATATTTATTTACTAGGGGGGCCAGATGGTGGGATACCTGGTTAAGTGCATGTATTACAGTGAATAAGGACACCCGTCCCCACCTGCAGGAAGAAAGTCTCACGAGTGGTGAAGCAGCGCTTCAGATGTCTCTTCCTTTCTATCTCTCCTCCCTCTCAATTTCTCTCTGTTCTATCAGATAAAATAAATGTTTTTTAAAAAAAGATTTATTTATTGGGCCAGGGAGCTAGCTCAGCCTATTAAAGCACCAACTTGCTCACCTAAAGCCCCAGAGGACACAGGTCCAACCCCTGACACCACCTTATGCCAGAGCTGAGTGGTATTCCAGTTCTCTCTCTCTCTCTCTCTCTCTCTCTCTCTATCATTCATCCCATCTCTGAGACACAGAGCAAGAGCAGTGGAGCCCAGGATTGAACCTCACATAAAATCAGTCTCAAGCAGGCTGGGGTGGCTCACTGGCTGAGTGCACACATTGCCAGGAACAAGGACTCGCGTATCCAAACCCCTAACCTCCACGTAGCAGGGTGAGCACAAGGCGTACAGCAGTGCTCCTGGGTCTCTCCTTCTCTGCCTGTGTCTCTTTCCTTCTGTTTCTCATCCTCTATCAAAAAAGAGAGAAGGGGGAAGAAAGGAAGAAAGGAAGAGCTGGGTGGTGATGCACCTGGTTAAGCACATGTTACAATGTGCAAGGACCTGGGTTCAAGTTCCCAGTCCCCACCTACAGTGGGGAAGCTTCTCTAGTGGTGAGACAGTGCTGCAGGTGTCTGTCTGTCTCACTTTTTCCTCTCAATTTCTACCTCTATTCAAATAAATGAATACAGTTGTGTTTATTTATAGGGGGAGGGGAAGGAAGGAAGGAAGGAAGGACGAAAGAAAGGAAGAAAAAAAGAAAGAAAGGAAGAGGACAGGCTGCTGGGTACAGTGGAACTGGGCAAGCACCAAGCCCCAACAGTAACCTTAGTGGCAAAACAAAAATATGTTGTTATTATTAGAGCAGGCGACTTACTGTCAAGAGCACATGCATTGCTCAGATAACCAGATCCAAGCCCCAGGCCACCACATGGGCAAGCCTGGTGGAGTGGGGCTGTGGCATCTCTCTCTTCCTCTCTGCCTTTCTCTCTCTCTCTCTCTTTGATAGAAACAGAAGTTGAGAAGGCACTATAAAGTAGCAATGGTAGGAACTGTCCTACTCTCCAAAAGGAAGCTGGGCCATCCTACCTGTATGTTCTTGAAATGAGTGCAGCCTAGAATGTTCCTGGCTGTGACCATGGACTGAGAGCTCAGACTGACAGGGACTCAGAGGTCACGCAGGCTCCTGTGCTAAATATGAATATATAAGGGCCCTGGGTCAGATCAGTAGGGTAAACAGTCAAATTGGTTTTTGTTTGGTTGGTTGGTTTTTTTTCCTCCAGTCCTGTGGATTGGTGCCAGCACTACAAAACCACCACTTCTAGCAGTCATTTCATTTTTCCTTTTCATTGGATAGGATAGACTGAGAGGGGAGAGGGAGATAGAGAAAGAGAAAGATAGACACCTGCAGACCTGATTCAACACTTGGGAAGCGTCCATGCGGCAGGTGGGGATCAGGGGATAGAACCTGGGTCCTGGCACATATCCTTGCTTATGTGCGATTAACTGTGTGCGTCACTGCCTGGTCCCTAACAGTTGGTTCTATTTGTATATTTTCTTCAAGTTTGGGAGCTACTCTCTGCCCTAACCCAGCTTTCTAGCCCTAATCTCAACTCTGACACCATCTTCCTTTTAGTCCACCTGCATGTTAGCTATCAGGCTTAGGCAAAAATCACTAAAGTCATGGGCCACATGGAACATTGCTAAAATAGACTTCCTAGCATCTTCCCACCTGAAGACCTCTAATTTCATTTGCTCTATTTCTACCTTTGGGCTCCTGTTTATTAAACAATTTGTCCTGTTTTATATCTTAGCACCTTTCAGCCACCAAGTTGCTGATGCTACTATGATTCCATCCTGACTTTCCAGGGCAGACGACCTCACCAATGTGTCCCTCACCTCCCCAGAGCCCTACCCCACCAGGGAAAGATAGAAACAGGCTGGGGGTATGGATCCACCTGCCAACACTCACATCCAGCAGAGTAGCAGTTACAGAAGCCAGATCTTCCAACTCTACACCCCAAAAAGAATTTTGGCCCATACTCCCAGAGGGATAAAGAATAGGGAAGTTTGGGGGGGGGGGTGGCACACCAGGCTAAGTGCACATCATGCAAAGCACAAGGATCCCTGTTCGAGCCCCTGGCTCTCCACCTGCAGTGGGGTCACTTTACAAGCGATAAAGCAGGTCTGCAGATGTCTATCTTTCTCTCCTCCTCTCTTTTTTAATTACCTCTATTTATTTATTGGGTAGAGACAGCAGAAATTAGATAGAGACAGCAAAGAGGGAAATAAAGAGAGAGACAGACAGACACCTGCAGCCCTACTTCACCACTCCTGAAGCTTTCCCCCTGCAGGTGGGGGCTGGTGGCTTGAACCCAGGTCCCTGTACATTGTAATATGTGCTCAACCAAGTGCCCTCTCTCCTCCTCTCTATGTTCTCCTCCTCTCTCAATTTCTCTCTGTTCTAATGGCCTCCAGGAGCAGTAGATTTGTAGCGCAGGCACTGAGTCCCTGAATAATCCTGGAGGCAAAAGCAGAAGGGGGAGGAGCAGTAGAAAAAGTAGTAGAAGGATTATGTGCACACGTATCCATAAACTATAAAATATATACCTGAAAGCAGAAGTACACTAGAGTTTGCAGTGAGTACCTCCCTAACACTTCCTCTCCACTATTCCAAGCTTGGGATCCATGATTGCTCAACAAATTGTTTGGCTTCGTATGTTAACTCTCTTTTCAGTCACCAGGTTCCAGATGCCACCAGGATGCTGGCCAGGCTTCCCTGGATTGAAGACCCCACCAATGTGTCCTGGAGCTCAGCTTCCCCAGAGACCCACCCTACTAGGGAAAGAGAGAGGCAGACTGGGAGTATGGACCGACCAGTCAACACCCATGTTCAGCGGGGAAGCAATTACAGAAGCCAGACCTTCTACCTTCTGCAACCCTCAACGACCCTGGGTCCATGCTCCCAGAGGGCTAGAGAATGGGAAAGCTATCATGGGAGGGGGTGGGTTATGGGGATTGGGTGGTGGAAATTGTGTGGAGTTGTACCCCTCCTACCTTATGCTTTTGTTCACTAATCCTTTCTTAAATAAAAAATTAAAAAAAAAAAAAGAAAAAGTAGTGGAAGGAGAAAATGAAGAAAGAAGAGAAGAATAGGGACATTTCCCATGGAGGGGATGGGACACAGAACTCTGCAGTAGGAACTGTATGGAATTGTACCCCTGTTATCTTACAATCTTGTTAATCATTGTTAAATCACTAATAAAACATTTTTAAAATTGAGAGAGGGGAAACAGAGAGGGAGAGAAAGACACCTGTAACACTGCTTCACCCCTTGTGAAAATCCCCCCCCCCCGCAAGTGGGGGCAGAGGCCTTGAACCCAGGTCCTTGTACACTGTGGCCAGGAACCATTTCTCTGCTTGATAGATGATAAGCTTTGAAACAATGGAAGCCCTGGAGACAAGTTTTATTTCCCCCCTGGGCAGGCCATTTCCCCTCAGGTAGACCATTTATCAGAAATAGTGACACAACACATAGTTGTGGTAGCAAACATGGTTTCGGCCATTGTATGTTGCAAGGAACATTCCACTTTGAAGATTGCTCCCCCTCCTCCTCCTCCAGCACTTCCCCCCTCCTTCCCCAAAGCCTTATAATGCCTGTGAACACAATAAAATTTTGCAGCTTGATCAGAAACTTGACTTGCTGTCATTCTTTCGTGTCTCTTGTCCCTGTCATTCCAGATCTTTTAGGTTCCTAGCCCCTGTTCACCGCCCTGCTGGTCGGGGCACACTGTGGTGTGTGCACTTAACCAGGTGCACCACTGCCTTCTCTACTAGCGCTCTCTGTCTTTCACTCTCTAAAAAAACAAATGGCTGGGGGCTGGGCAATAGCTCAGCAGGTTAAGCACACATGGTATAAAGCACAAGGACCGGCAAAAGGATCCCGGTTCGAGCCCCCGGCTCCCCACCTGCAAGGGAGAGCCACTTCACAAGTGGTGAAGCAGGTCTGCCGGTATCTATCTTTCTCTCCCCTGCTCTGTCTTCCCCTCCTCTCTCTATTTCTCTCTGTCCTATCTGACAGCAATAACAGTAATAATAAATAAAAACCACAAGGGGAAAAAATAGCCTCCAGGAACAGTGGATTCGTAGTGTGGGCACTGAGCCCCAGTGATAACCCTGGAGGGAAAAAAAAAATGGCCACTGGGAGCAGTGGATTCATGCAGGCACAGAGTCTCAGCAATAACTCTGGTGGGAATAACAATAACAAAACAATAATAATAATTTTTTTAAAAAAGATGAAGCCCAGACATGGCCCCCATGTGCTGACTGCCCTGAACCCCACACATATACATGCCCCTCACCCCTCCTGGGTAGAAATCCCTTTTCCAGAGTGAGGAAGTCCAAGACCAGCACCCACCTGCCCCAGCAGGAAAGTGGGGGGGGAGGCTATGGGTGACCCCAATGTTAGGTGGCCCGGTGTGGTTGGCAGACACAGGACACAGACGCAGGTGACCACGACTTTACTCCACAGCACTGTCTCTTCAAAGGCTCCGGGCAGGACCCAGGCAGCCGTCGGAGATGCCCCACCTGGACCGGGCAGGGAGCGCCGCTGCCCCCTCCCACCGGCCACCCTCAGCGGAGGGCACCCCTACAGACAGCCTTCTCCTTGAGAAGCACCCAGACCCACTGCAGCCGCCCCTGGGAGCTGCTACTGGGACACCGCCATCGCCCTCCACCCCAGGCTCACCCCCTCTCTGCGGGTGAGCCCCCCAACAGGACTCCCCAGCCAAGGACCCGCCTCCAGGGCCCTGGTCCCCCACGCTGCTGGCCAGCCGCGAGCCCCCGCTGAGGCTCCGACTGCGGGAAGACTGAGGCCTGCAGGTCCCCGGGGGCCCCGTGGTGTCACTGGCTGAGCGAAGAGGCAAGAGGACGTTTCTCCGGCTCCGGCTCCTCGAGGCCTGCAGGGAGGGGTGCAAGTCAGGCCTGCTCTGGGGGGCTCCCGGCATTGCAGGCCACCCTCAGGCCTGCAGCCCTGCCCACCCGCCGCACCCCCAGCCACACTGGCCGCCTTGCGGGTCCTCTCTCTGCCGGGCACACTGTCCCCCACCTGACATGTGACAAAGTCTCACCTCCCAGTCTTTGCTCCAGCACCCCTGAAGCCTCCCCAGTGAAAATCTCAACCCTGGAGGTGCGGCAGGTGGCTCACTGCCTGGCCACCACACCGGAGTGTAACCTGTGGAGGAGCAGGAGCACCCTGACACCTCGTCTTCTCTCTGTGTCTCTAGCTCTCTAGCTCTCTGCCTGTCCTCTATCTGCAGGGAAGAAAAGGAAAAATAAAAATCATAAGCCAGGGTCCGAGAGCTAGCTTATCAGCCCAGCTTCAAGAGGGGCTCAGTCCCGTCTCTGTGGACTGAGCTGTGGTCCTCCCTCCTTTTTCTTTTTTTTTTATTCCGGTTTCAACAGGAAAAGTTGTCTTGACTAAAGGTCTTTAATTTTTTTTTGTCTGTTTCCTTTCTTTTTAAAAAATATTTATTTATTTATTCCCTTTTGTTGCCCTTGTTGTTTTATTGTTGTAGTTATTATTGTTGTCTGTCTTCATTGTTGGATAGGACAAAGAGAAATGGAGAGAGGAGGGGAAGACAGAGACGGCGAGAGAAAGACAGACACCTGCAGACCTGCTTCACTGCTTGTGAAGTGACTCCCCTGCAGGTGGGGAGCCGGGGACTCAAACTGGGATCCTTATGCTGGTCCTTGCGCTTTGCACCATGTGCGCTTAACCCGCTGCGCTACCACCCGACTCCCTTCCTTTCTTTTTTAATATATATTTATTTATTATTGGATAGAGACAGAGAGAAATTGAGAGGAGAGTGGGAGAGATAGGGAGAGAGACAGAGAGACACCTGCAGCCTTGCTTCACCTCTCATGAAGCTTTCCCCCTGCAAGTGAGGACCAGGGTCTTGAACCTGGTTTCTTGAGCACTGCAATGTGAGCGCTTAACCAGGTGCACCACCATCTGCTCCCCCTTTTCTTCTTTTTTTTTCAAAATGACTTTTTTATATATATATCTTATTTATTTATTCATGAGAAAGATAGAAAGAGAGAGAGAAAGAACCAGACATCACTGTGGTACATGTGCTGCCGGGGATCAAACTCAAGACCTCACACTTGAGAGTCCAGTGCTTTACCCACTGCGCCACCTCCTGGATCCCGCTTCCTTTCTTACTGCCTCCGGGGTTATCACTGGGGACCTGTGGTTGTATCTGCAGGATGGATCCACCACTCCTGGCAGCCTTTTTTTTTTTTTCCTTTTTTTTTATTTTTTATTATTTTTTTAGTATCTTTACTTATTTATTGGATAGAGATAGCCAGAAATTGAGAGGAAGGGGGAGATAGAGAGGTAGAGAGACAGAGAGACATCTGCAGCCCTGCTTCACCACTTGTGAAGCTTTCCTCCTGCAGGTGGGGACCAGGGGCTTGAACCTGGGTCCTTTCGCGCTGTAACATGTGCGCTCAACCAAGTGCACCACCACCTGGCCCTGTTTTTTTCCTTTCTTTTATTTATTTATTTTTTAAATTTTATTGGATAGGACAGAGAGAATTAATTGAGAGGGGAGGGGGAGGAGAGGCCTGCAGCCCTGCTTCACCACTCGTGAAGCTTTCCCCCTGTAGGTGGGGACCGGAGTTTGAGCCCAGGTCCTTATACACTGTAATGTGTGCTCTCAGCCCCCTTCCTTCTTTCCTTTCAAAAAAAAAAAGAAAAGAAAAGAAAAAGAAAGGAATAGAGGAAAAAGAAAGAAAAAGGAAAGAGGGACCAGTATGGATCATCAGGTCGAGCGCATATTTCACCATGCATAAGGCCCTGGGTTCGAGCCCCCAGTCCTCACCTGCAGGGGCAAGCTTTACAAATGGTGAAGCAGGGCTGCAAGTTTCTTTTTTTTTTCTTTAATATTTTATTTATTTTCCCTTTTTTAAATATTTATTTTATTCCCTTTTGTTGCCCTTGTTGTTTTATTGTTGTAGTTATTATTGTTGTCATCGTTGTTGGATAGGACAGAGAGAAATGGAGAGAGGAGGGGAAGACAGAGAGGAGGAGAGAAAGACAGACACCTGCAGACCTGCTTCACCGCCTGTGAAGCGACTCCCCTGCAGGTGGGGAGCCGGGGTTCGAACCGGGATCCTTATGCCGGTCCTTGTGCTTTGTGCCACCTGCGCTTAACTCGCTGCGCTACAGCCCGACTCCCTATTTTCCTTGTGCCCTTGTTTTTTTATTGTTGTTGTAGTTATTATTGTTGTTATTGATGTCGTCATTGTTAGATAGGACAGAGAGAAATGGAGAGAAGAGGGGAGACAAAGAGGGGGAGAGAAAGACAGACACCTATAAGCGACTCCCCTGTAGGTGGGGAGCCGGGGGCTCAAAACGTTTTTTTTTTTCTGGAGGTGTCTTATTCCCCTTTCTTTCTCTCTCTCTCTCTCCCTTCCTTTTTTTTTTTTTTTGCTTGACAGGATAGAGAGAAATTGAGAAAGGAGGGAAAAAGAGAGATACCTGCAGCACTGCTTCACCACTCATGAAGCCTCCCCCCCTGAAGGTAGTGAGTAGTGGCTCGAACCCCGGTCCTTGTGCGTGGTAATACGTGCACTCAACCGCGTGAGCCACAGTCCAGCGGCAGCCCTTCTTGATTTTCACGCTCAGTGAGTGTCTGTCCTCGGCCCTTGTCACATAGTGAGTGATGGACGAGGCGGCCCCCTCCCCGGCCCCCACTCACCCTCTCGGCTGGCATCCGCTTCGTGTTCTGCCAAGGTCTCAACAGAGCTGTCCCACCCCATGCCAGGTCCTAGGGGTGGGGACACAAAGCAACCACTGGGCCACGGGGACCAGGGCAGAGAAGGGGGGAGGCGCACAGGGGACAAGAGGAAGGCCCCTCCCCCTTCCAGGAGCCGCTTGCCTAGACTTGGATGCTGGTCCCTCACCTTTGCCGAGGACACTGGAGGCCCCCAGGGGCCCAGGGCGCCGCTGTCGGAATCGCTGCCGGGGGGTGTCTCCGGGGCTGAAGGACTCCGAGCTGAGGCCCGTAGGGAAGCGAGAGCTGAGCTTTCGGCGCTGCCCGAGGGTCTCCCGCAGACACAGGGAGCTCTGGGCCCGGCGCATGGGGGCCAGGGACCTCGACCCTGCAACAGGGCAGCAAGAGGAAGGGGTCACAGGGGTGCAGTGGGATGGGCAGAGCGGAGGGGTGGCGGGGTGCAGAGGCCAGGGGCTCAGGGGTCCAGGGGACCAGTGCACTGACCCATGGTAGGACCCCAGACCTCTGCTCACTGGGTCACATGACCTCCCACGAAGCTGCCACCCCAGGTCCCAGGCACTGCTGGGGCTGGGGGGGGTCAGGGGGGCGCCTGCCATGAGGATTATATAGCAAGAGCGGAGAGCCGAGAGCCCTGGGTTTGTCTGTCTGTAAGCTGCAGCAGAGAAGGCCACAAACAGAACAGGGAGAGGGGAGACGGGGAGGGACCATCCCGGCCGCTTGAGCCCCAGACCCACCTGGCCCGTCCGCCTCCCTGCCCTCGGGGAGCTCCATCTCTGGGGGGGCCCCCAGGCTCTCGGTGCTGCCAGCCCCATCGGCCCACAGGCGCGGCCCCCCATGGGGGCCCCCCTCCCGCCGTGGCCGCATCAGCCTCTTCACCTTGTCTGCCAGCCAGCTGCCCTTCCTGGGGGCAAGAGGGTACAACAGGGGGTAAGGCTGGGGTGTGGGGGGGAGGACAAGGGCCCAGCCAACCCTGGGGGAGGGGGGTCAGGGCAGAGGCTGGGAGCACCGGCCCAGGGAGGAGGGGAGCAGCCCCACTCACTTGGTCCGGGGCAGGGGCCCAGGCTCCAGCACTCGGTACTGGTCCATGATCTTCTCCACCAGCTTCTGCTTCTCACGGCGCAGGGCGTTGAGCTGGTCCCTGGGGTGAGGAGGGAGAAGGCGGGCATGACGCCCCCACAGGAGCAGGGCACTGGCTTAGCAGGTAGTGCACTGGTCAGTGCTGACAGCGGCCAGGGTCAGAGCACAGAACTTGCAAGCCCGAAGTTCCAAGTTCAGTCCCCGGCACTGCATGGGTCAGAACAATACCCTGGCGCCTTCTCTCATAGATAGATGGATGGAACGGAGACTTGGGGACAGAGGGATGACAAGTCACTCAGATCGCTGAATGGGCAGATAGACAGACAGCTGATGATGGGGGGGCGCTGGATAAAGAGATGACCTGCTGAAGGAATAGATGAGTGTATAGTTAAGGAGATGGGTGGACTGGGGAGGTGAGTAGATAGTAGATAGATAGTAGTAGCTGGTAATGGATGGATGGACAGACAGGAATACCATAATGGCAGAGGATAGGTAGGTGAAGGGTGTGATAGATAACCGATGATGAATAGAGATAAAGAAATGGATAGATGGATGGATGGGGGCTGTGTGGTGGCGCACCTGGTTGAGCACACATGTTACAATGAGCAAGGATCAGGGTTCAAACCCCCTGGTCCCCACACACACACAGGGAAAGTTTCACACGTGGTGAAACAGGTCGGTAGCACAGGTCTCTGCTTCTTCCTCTCTGTCTCCTCCTTCCCTCTTGATATATGCCTGTCTCTAGCAAATGAATAAAGGTAAAAAAATATATATTCAGGGGGCTGGACGGTAGCACAGCAGGTTAAGCGCACATGGTGCAAAGCACAAAGACCGGCGTACAGATCCTGGTTCAAGCCCCTGCAGGGAGGTCGCTTCACAGGCGGTGAAGCAGGTCTGCAGGTGTCTGTCTTTCTCTCCCCCTCTCTGTCTTCCCCTCCTCTCTCCATTTCTCTCTGTCCTATCCAACAACGACAACAATAACCACAACAACGATAAACAACAAGGGCAACAAAAGGAGAAAAATGGCCTCCAGGAGCAGTGGATTCGTAGTGCAGGCACTGAACCCCAGCAATAACGATGGAGGCACAATATATATATATATATATATATATATATATATATATATATATTCAAAAAGAAATGGATGTATTAATGGAAAAATAGCTGACTGTGTATGGTTGGGTAGAGAGAAGAGATGGATTGATGGGTGGTTGGTTATGGATTGGTGGGTGGGTGGGTGGATGGAGAGATAGAGAAGTAGATGGATGGATGGATGAATAGATAGAAAAATATAGATTGGATAGATGGGTGGATGGATTAGACATAAAGATGGATGGATGAGGGGCCAGGTGGTGGTGCACCTGGTTCAGCACACATGTTACAGTGCACAAGGACCCAGGAGCATCCAGTCCCCACCTGCAGGGGGAAAGCTTTGTGAGTGGTGTAGCGGGTCTGCAGGTGTCTGTCTTCCTCTCTCAATTTCTCAATATCTTCCTTCTCAATCTCTTTCTGTTTTGCCTCCAGGCTATTGCTGGGGCTCGGTGCCTGCACTATGAATCCACTGCTCCTGAAGGCCATCTTTTTTCCCCATTGTTGTTATTGTTGCTGCTGCTGTTATTATTGTTGTTGTTGCTGGATAGGAAAGAGAGAAATTGAGGGGGGGAGATAAAGAGAGGGAGAGAAAGACAGACACCTGCAGACGTGGTTCACCACCTGTGAAGCAACCCCCCTGCAGGTGAGGAGCCGGGTGCTCGAACCAGGATCCTTGTGCCAGTCCTTGTGCTTTGCGCCATGTGCGCTTAATCCTGTACACTACAGCCTGCCCCTCCCCTTCTCAATTTCTGGTTGTCTCTACCAAATAAATAAAAACAATTTTTTAAAAAGATGAACGGGGAAAAAAAAAAAAAGACGGATGGATGGATGGATCGGTAAATGGGTAAGTAAAGATAGAAAGGATGGGGGCCGGGTAGAGGTGCACCCAGTCAAGCTCACCTAGCACAGAGTGCAAGGACCCTTGCAAGGGCTCCCCACCTGCAGAGGGGACACTTCACAAGCAGCGAAGCAGGTCTGCAGGTGTCTTTCTTTTTCTCTCCCTCTCTCCTCCTCCCCTCTCAGTTTTTCTCTGTCGTATCCAATAAAATGGAAGGGGAAAAAAAAAAAAAAAAGGCCACCAGGAGCAGTGGATTCATAATGTCAGCACTGAGCCCCAGCAATAACCCTGGAGGCAAAAAAAAAAAAAAAAAAAAGAAAGAGAGAGAGAGAGAGAGAGAGAAAGCTGGATGGATGGACCAGTGGGTGGGAGGGTGGATGAGTAGAGAGGTAAATGAGTAAGTAGGGATGAAGGATGGACAGGTGCTGGGTGGTCTGCCAGCTCCCCCTGGCTTCTGCTTCACCAAGCACCGGTGTGCCTGTATAGGGATTGGTTTGATCCCACTCAAAGCTGCAGTCTATTTACATAAATCACGTTTACATTTACATAAAGCACCACCCTCCCTCCAGGGCATTAGTGGTTCAGTGGTAGAATTCTCGCCTGCTCCGCCCCCTCTCCTTGTCACACCCTGATTTTCACCAGTCATTTTTCTCTCCACCCTCTCTACATAACATCCTGTTCCCACCCTACTTGGAAAGTATATAAGAACAACATTGTTCGTTTTGGTAGTGGTAAGTTGAAGTTGTAGTGTTAGGTTTAGCTTAGCTTGGCTTAGATTGCGCTGCGTCCTGCATGAATAAAGAGATACTGCGTACAACCCAGCCATGAGTCCCTGGTCGTCTGTTACCCGCCCGTGAAGCCAGCCCGTCAGAAACAACAGACAGGCAGGCAGGCAGAACCAGGCTTAGTCCAAGAGGTCCGTGCCTGAGCCCAGGCCCCTCGTGCGAAGAACCTCACAAATACTCCCACCCACCCCAGCCGCACAGGTACCCGCGTCGCATGCAAGCCCCCTTTCTGCCCCCCCGCAGGCCCCGGCCCGCTCACAGGTATTCCCGCTGCTCGCGGTGCAGGTGGTCCCGGCTCTCCAGGCTGCGCTCCAGGAGCTCCCGGTTCTCCCGGCTCAGCGCCTGCACCTCCGCCAGCAGCTGCCGGTTCTCCTCCTCCTGGGCGCTCCGCAGCTCCGTCAGCAGCTGTGGGGACGGACAGCACCAGACGGGCGTGCCAGGGCTGCGCCCCCAGCCTCCCGGGCCCCCACCCCGCCGCCCCCCACCTCGCACTGAGTGCTCAGCCTGCACGCGCTCAGGTCCAGCTGCTGGTTGGACTCCCGCAGCCGCTGGCTCTGGGCCTCCAGCTGCGCCCGCTCCAGCTCCAGCCGCGCCAGCCGGGCCCGCAGCTCCCCGCGCTCGCCCTGCAGCTCCCCGCGCTCCCGGGACACCTCGGCCAGCAGCATCTGGGCTCTGCGGAGCAGGAGGGCTGGTCAGGGGTCGGGGCTCACCCACACCCGGCCGGGGGAGGGGGGCGGCGGGACATAGACGGGGCGACAACCCGCCCCTGGAGGAACCTGTCGTGCTCGGCCTGCAGCCTCCGCAGCTCCTCCTCCAGGTCCCGCTGCCGGTGGCTGTCCCGCATCAGCCGCTCGCGCTCGGCCAGCAGGGCCGCCTCCTGCGCCTCCACCCCGGCCCTCTGCGCCTGCAGCTGCTCGTGCCTGCGGGGGACACGCACTCGCTTGCTGGCGACCAGGCCCAAGTCTCCAGGAAGGCCGCCCCCCTGGACGTGCGGGCAGGGGTCTCACCGGCCCTGCAGCTCGCGGTGGGCCAGCTCCAGCGCCCGCATGTTGGCCTTGAGGTCGCGGTGGCGGAGCAGCAGACCCTCGAGCTCGGCCTCCTGCCGCCGCTGCAGCTGCGCCAGGGCCTCATGGTCCCGCAGCAATGCGCGCTGCCGCCCGCTGCTCTCCTCCTGTGTCCGGCGAGCTGTCCGCACCTCCTCCTCCAGCTCGCCCAGCTTGCGGTGCAGCTCCTGGCCCTGGACCTCCAGCATGGACTTCTCGGCCTGCGGCGGAGACCGACAAGGGCTGGGAGCAGGGAGCAGGCCTGGGAGACAGCTCAGAGGCGGTGAAGCACAGGACTTATGTTCCCAGGGCCAACTGGATCCCCGGCTCTGCCCAGCACAGATGGGGTGCTTCTCTGAGAGTCTTTATCACATACAAAGTCCTGGGTTCAAACTCCAGGTCAGCATATAGGAAAGCTTCATAAGCAGGGAAGCAGTGCTGTGGCATCTCTCCTTCTCTTTCTCTGTCTCTCTCTTTTTGCCTCCGGGGTTATCGCTGGGACTCAGTGCCTGCACTACAAATCCACTGCTCCTGGAGGCTATTTTTTTCCTTTTGTTGCCCTTATTATTATTGTTGTTGTTGTTGCTGTTATTGCTGTTGGATAGGACAGAGAGAAATGGAGAGAGGAGGGGAAGACAGAGAGGGGGAGAGAAAGACAGACACCTGCAGACCTGCTTCACCGCCTGTGAAGCGACTCCCCTGCAGGTGGGGAGCCGGGGGCTCGAACCGGGATCCTTACGCCGGTCCTTGCGCTTTGCACCACGTGCGCTTAACCTGCTGTGCTACCACCTTTCCCCCTCTCTTTCTCTTTTCTAAAATTTGATTTATTTGATTTGATAGAACAGAGAGAATTGAGAGGGAGGGGAAGAAAAAGACAAAGAGAATGCTTGCACTACCTCACCGCTCATGAAGCTTTTCCTCTGCGGGTGGGGCCAGGGCTTGAACCCGGCCCTTGTGCATGGCAATGTGTGCACTTAACCAGGTGTGCCACCTCCAGGCCCCTTTCTCCTTCTCCTGTCTGCCTCTCTCTTCCTCTTTGCCTTTAACCCTCTATCTGGGGAGGGGGAGAGGGGAAGTCCTTTGGGAGCTGTGAAGTCAGGCAGGCATGAAGCCCTGGCAGCAAGAGGGGGAAAAAAAAAAAGGAGGAGAAGGAGAAGAATAGGGGTTGGGTGGTGGCACACAAGGTTAAGTGCACAAATACACAGCGCAAGGGCCCACACAAGGATCCAGGTTTGAGTCCCCAGCTCCCCACATGCAAGGGGGAAGCTTCACAAGCAGTGAAGCAGGTCTGCGGGTGTCTGTCTTTCTCTCTCCCTCTCTCTCTCTCCCCCTCCTCTCTCAATTGCTTTCTGTCCTATTCAATTAAAAAAGAAAGAAAAATGGCTGCTAGGAGCAGTGGATTCATAGTACCCACCCCGAGCCCTGCAATAACCCTGGAGGCAAAATAATAATAATAATAATTTTTTTTTAAATTTTTGCCAGAGCACTGCTTGACTCTAGTTTATGAACCTGGGACTTCGAAGCTTCAGGAACAAGAGTCTCTTTGCACAGCCATTATGCTATATCACCCAATAATGATATGGTTTTAATATTTTATTAATTTATTTTCCTTTTTGTTGCCCTTGTTGTTTTATCATTGTTGTAGTTATTGCTGTCGTTGTTGGATAGGACAGAGAGAAATAGGACAGCCGGGGGATCCTTGAGCCGGTCCTTGTGCTTTGCGCCACGTGTACTTAACGCACTGCACTACTGCTTGGCCCCCTGAGCCATTTATTATTCCCCAAGTAAAATTTAAGAATCACAAGAGGAAGTCGGGCGGTAGCACAGCGGGTTAAGTGCAGGTGGCACAAAGCGCAAGGACCGGGGGAAGGATCCCAGTTCGAGCCCCTGGCTCCCCACCTGCAGGGGAGTCGCTTCACAGGCGGTAAAGCAGGTCTGCAGGTGTCTGTCTCTCTCTCCTTCTCTCTGTCTTCCCCTCCTCTCTCCATTTCTCTTTGTCCTATCCAACAACATCAACAACAACAATAAGCACAACAATAAAAGAAGGGCAACAAAAGGGAATAAATAAATATGTTTAAAAAATAAAAAGAATCACTCACAAGAGACGCAGAGACTCTTATGCCTGAGGCTCCGAAGTCCCAGGTTCAGTCACTCAGCCTCCCCCCCTCCCCCCTCCCCCCGCACCATCGTAAGCCAGAGCTGAGCAGTGCTCTGGTAAAAAAAGAAAAAGGAGGTGGAGGAGGAGAAGAAGAAGAAGAAGAAGAAGAAGAAGAAAGAATCACAGAGAGAAGAGAGGGCCGATACAATAGCTCACTTGGATAGTGTGCTGCTTTGCCATTTCCATGTCCCAGGTTCTAGCCCTGCCCTCACTGCACTGCACTGCAGGAAGCTTTGGTGCTGTGGTCTCTTTCCTGTTCTCCACTGTCTCTCTCCTTCTCTGTCTCTATCTTTAAAAAATATATATCACGACGGCCGCCGGCAACATAGCTCACTGGGAGGGTGCCTGCTTTGCGATGCTCATAGCCCAGGTCCAGCCCTCGCATGACATAAGGGAGTCCTGACCACTGGTGGAAGCTTTCATGCTAGTGTCTCTCCCCCTCTGTGTCTCTCTGTCTCTATCTCTCTCTTTCTACTTGAAAGAAGTTGGTTCAAAGCAGTGAATCCTGGATGACACAACAAACAAAGAAATAAATGATGAGAGAGAATCGTGACACAGAGGTGGCCAGGTGGGGCTGGGACTGGGTTCAAAGCAGTGAATCCTGGATGACACAACAAACAAAGAAATAAATGAGGAGAGAGAATCGTGACACAGAGGTGGGCCAGGTGGGGCTGGGGCAGGACAGGAGGAGGACCAGGGTTGGCGGACAGTGTGGAGGAGGAGATGGGGTGAGACAGGGTGAGGTGGGGGAGCTGGGAGCAGAGGGAGGAAGCAGGGTCAAGGGAAAGACCTAGTGGAGATGCATGGGTGTGGGGAAGGGGTGCAGAGTAGGGTGGCAGGGATGAGGGTGCAGACCCTTGTGCTCAGGATGGAATGGGCAGAGGCAGCCTGGGCAGGGGCACGAGGAGGGGTGAAGGAGTATGGTCTTGGGAAAGGGTAGAGGCAGGGATGCAGGGGTGCAGGCCCAGGCAGAAGCAGGGTGTAGGACCCAGGCAGGGGTAGGGGTGCAGAGGCAAGGGTGTGGGGTTGGGTCAGGGC
Source organism: Erinaceus europaeus (assembly GCF_950295315.1). Taxonomy (NCBI): domain Eukaryota; kingdom Metazoa; phylum Chordata; class Mammalia; order Eulipotyphla; family Erinaceidae; genus Erinaceus; species Erinaceus europaeus. The sequence goes on from NC_080178.1 coordinate 4,786,533, forward strand.
AGGGGTGTGGGGCCTGGTCAGAAGCAGCGGTGCAGGGCTGTGGGCCCCAGGCAGAGAAAGGGACAGGGACGCAGAGGTGTGGGGTTGGGCTAGGGCCGGGGCCCCAGCAGAGGGGCAGTGGCAGGGCTGCAGGGGTGGGGCGGCACCTGCAGCCGGCTGCTGTGCTCCTGGGCCTGCTGGCTCTGCAGCAGCAGCTCCTGGGCCCGTCCCTGCAGCCGCCCCAGCTCGCCCTCCATCTGTTGCAGCCGCCCTTGCAGAGCCGTCTTCTCAGCCACCAGCGTCGCGTTCTGCCAGGAGGGGACAGTCAGCAGCAGCCCGGTCACCAGCTAGCCCCCCCCCACGCCCTCTGCACCCCCACTCACGCTGCGCTCCACCTCGATGAGCCGCCCGCTCTGAGCCTCTGGGAACCTGGGCTCCGCATGCTCCCCGCACCCCAGCCCGGCAGGGCCCTGGCGTAGCTGCGGGGAGAGACCCCGGGAGCTCAGGGCGGCGGCACTGGCCCCTTCCCAAAGCACTGGCACAGCCCAGCCTCCCCAGTCACCAGACTGGATGCACCCCACCCCTCTCCCTGCTGCTCTGCTTCTCCACCCCAGGAAGTCACCCCCACACCCCGATTCCCTGCCTGCCAGCCCCAGCGTCTGGCCAGGTTAGGGCTGCCTTCTGTGCTGTCGCCTCTGTCCCAGGTGAACCGTGAGCGCCTTGGGGGCAGCAAGCTGGTTTCCGGCTCCCCTACAGCCTCTCACTGAGCACTGAGCCCAGCAGACACAGTATCAGAAGCGATGGCTGACATCACAGTCGGGATGGGGTGGACTCCAGCACAGGGCTCCCTCCAAGAGGTGGCCAAAGGGTTGCACAGGCAAGCGAGTGGCCAGGAATCAAGGGGCTGGAGCAGAGGGGGGCGGGGCTGGGAAGACCCAGCACCAGCACCCCGATAGACAGAGGGGCGGGCGCGGCCCCACAGCCTCACCTGGAACAGCTCCTCCTCCAGCTGCACAGCCCTGGCCTTGAGCTCCTGCAGGGCCTGCTCCTTGCTGCTGGCGGCTGCCTGCAGCTCAGCCTCCAGCCGCTGCTCCAGCCCCTGGTACCTGCCGCAGGAGACTTGGCACCGACGCCCTCGCCGCCGCCCCTACCCTCTGCTACCCCTCCAGCCCACCCGGCCCCCCTCACCTCTGCTGCTGACTCTCCTGCAGCCGCACAAAATCCTGGCGCTCCAGAGCTGCCCGCTCCAGCTCCCCCTGCAGGCTCTCCAGCCGGGCCCCCAGCTCCTGGCTCCGCAGCACGGCTCTCTCCAGTTCCTGGGTGCAGGCAGGGCGGCTCAGGGTCTGGGGGCAGACCACCACACACACACACACACACACACACACACACACACACACACACACCCCAGGGCCGGCTCTCAGGCCTCACTATCACCCAGGCCAGTTCTCGGAAGCCCTGGGCTTCTGCTCCCTCCAAGAAGGGGCTGGCTGGCTGGCACCTCTCTGAGCCCGCGGCTGCGCGTGTATCCAGGACATGCCCTGTGGACCGAGGCCACCCGGGCCATGTGAGTGCAGCGGGCCCGGTCACCCCCAGCCATGGCGGGACAGGAACCCCGTGACCACGGCAGAGCCTCGGGTGAGGCCCAGGATGCTTTGGGCTGGCCACCTGTGGCAGTTGGGCCGCACCACTGCGGATGTGGGCAGGAGGCCTGCGCTGGCCTATGTTCCCCCATCTGCCCCCCCCAGAAGGGAGGCCAAACCATTCCTGGGGGAGGTGGCGGGGGGCTGAGTCGGCATGGAACCACAGGGTGGCCAGCTCTACCCAGCCTGAGCTTAGCCCTGCACCTACAGTCTTCACTCTGGCCTTCCTGGGTTATTACCAACACTCCTCCACCCCCATGAAAAAAAATCTGTCCCCCACCCCCCAAGGTCACTGCACTTCCAGACCCCCTTGTCTATTAGCCTCACTGGAAAACTACAACTCCCAGGAGGCCTTGCAGCCCCCTGGCCAGCACCCACTAACAGGAGGTGGGGGGACAGAGGTAGACAGGAACTGACCACAGACCGCAGTGTCCCTCGCCCATCCTGAACAGCCCCTTTTCCCTCCTCCCCCAACCCTCTGTGCTGCCCCTGGCTGGGCACCTCCACCAGGCTGTCACCAGGAACTGCATAGGCCAGGAAAACCTCACTCAGTTCCCCTGCACCTCCCCTGGCCGGCCGGCCTGGTCACCCTCACTTTAAGCACCCATCCGCCAAGACCCCCCCACACACAGTTGAGTGCCAGCTGCTGCCCCCACACTCTGCACACTCATTGTCTTCCTCATCCTGTGAGTCAAGTGGGATTCCAGTTTTACAGGTGAGAAAGCTGAGGCTCAGAGAGGTTAAGCAACTTGCCCTGAGTCACACAGCTGGTGAGCAGGGGGCTAGAAGTACAGCCCAGGGCTGCCTAATAGCTGCCTAATAGCGCCTGTCACATCCCACAGAGGGAGCCTGGAGACAGCCTCTCGGCCTTAGCCTCTCACGTGCACTCCCAGTTCTCGGCATCCCCAGTCCCATGCCCGGCCAGGTCCACACTTACACCCCAACCCTGCACCTCTCTCCTGGCTTCCTGCCATCCTCTCCCCTCCCCCAGGAAATGCTCCTAGGGTGCATTCCTAGGGTTCTCCTAGGGAACCCTCACGGCTCTCTGTCTCTGCTCCGAACAGCGAGCCCAAGGACAGCACCCACCACTCATAAAGATCCTTGGAGGGAGTCGGGCAGTAGCGCAGCAGGTTAAGCACACATGGCGCAAAGCGCAAGGACCAGCATAAGGATCCCGGTTTGAGCCCCCAGCTCCCCACCTGCAGGGGAGTCGCTTCACAGGTGGTGAAGCAGGTCTGCAGGTGTCTGTCTTTCTCTCCCCCTCTCTGTCTTCCCCTCCTCTCTCCATTTCTCTCTGTCTTATCCAACAACGACGACAACAGTAATAACTACAATAATAAAAACAACAAGGGCAATAAAATGGAATACATAAAGATCCTTGGAGGAAGGGAGTCGGGCAGTAGCAGCGGGTTAAGCGAACGTGGCACAAAGCGCAAAGACCGGTGTAAGGATCCCAGTTCAAGCCCCCGGCTCCCCACCTACAGGGGAGTCGCTTCACAAGCAGTGAAGCAGGTCTGTGGGTGTCTGTCTTTCTCTCCCCCTCTCTGTCTTCTCCTCTCTCCATTTCTCTCTGTCCTATCCAACAATGATGACATCAATAGCAACAGCAATAACTACAACAACAACAAAAAGGCAACAAAAGAGAATAAATAAATTAATAATAATAATAAAGATCCTGGAGGGAAAGAAACCAGAGGGTTCCCAGGCCTTCTCTCTCCTGCACCCCCTCAGGGCCCTGGACTCCCCTGCACAGTGATCCACTCACACAGAATGGGCTCCTGCTGGGAAGGGGTCTGCAGGCTGGGCACCCCCCCAACCCTCCCTCATCCCCAGCACCCCCTGTGCTCTCGAGTCTCTGCCTGTACTGTCCCCAAGGCATGAGATGTCCTTCCCTGCCTGCTGGAATGGGGACCATTTCTCAGGACCCTCCCCCAAGCCCCCTCTGGCCCTCGCAGACCCCCCCCACGCGCCCGCCCTGTGTTTCTGCTCCTGGACACCATCGAATCTGAGCCCTTCTCCATCAGCATCTCCCGAGTCTCCCCAAAGGGCCACAGAGGGGGCTGGGAAGAGCACGCCCGCTTTGAAGAAGAGGCATAGGGCACAGGCCAATAGGCCATGTGGGTCAGAGAACCAAGATTTGAACCCAACACCCCAGGGGAGACGGCTGCCACCTGCCCGAGTCCCAGGCCAGAGAGGCCCCTGGAAAGCACTTTGCCAACTGCCCCTACCACCCCTACCCAGCCCTGCTCGGTGCTGCCACCCTGTGGGTGCTGGTGGGGCTCCCAGTCCCGCATGTGGCTTGAGCTGCACTGACCTGGGCCAGGGCCTGCTTCTCTCCTTGCTCCCTCGCCGCCTCCTCCAACTGCCTCCGGCCCTCGCTCTCCAGCGCCTGCAGCCGCTGCTCGGCCTCCTCAGCCCGGGCCCGCAGCCGGGGCCCCTCGCGCTCCCACTGTCTCCGCTCCCTGCCCGCTGCCGTCAGGGCCTCTGCCAAGGCCTCCCGCTCTCGAGAGGCTGCCTCCAGTTCCCGGCCAGCCACCTCCACTGCCTCCCGCAGCCTTGCCAGCTCCCGGGCCTGGACCTCAGCCTCCTGGTGGGCCTCAGCCTCTGCCCGCTGCACCTGGGCCAGCTCCTCGGAGAGGCGGGCCACCTCTGTGCCTCGGGCCTCCAACCTCCGGGCCTGGGCCTCCAGCTCAGCTTGGAGAGTCTCAGCCTCTCTCTGCAGCCGTGCCACCTCCCCCTTGAGGGCCTCCTGTTCCAGGACATTAGTCTCCAGCCCCTCCGGGGGCCCCGGGCACTGCTGGGCTGGGTCTCCTGCAGTTGCTCTGGCCTTCTCCTCCAGCCTCAGTTCCCGCGCTCTGGCCTCCGTTTGCCCCTCAGGCCTGTCCAGCCCCTGGCCCAGCGTCTCCTGCTCCCCCAGCTGCTCGCACAGGCTGAGCTCCGAGCGTCCGGTCTGGTGACCAGGGTCCCGCCTCAGAACCTGAGCCGCCGCGGGCACCACCTCCGTCTCTCCTCCCACGCAGAGCCGGGCCTGGATCGTGACTTCTGCAGCCTGGGCTGTGGCCATGGCACTGGGGGTCACGAGAGTATCCCCACAGCCAGCCATCTCCAGGGACTCCGGGGTCACCACAGTGGGGCCTGACTCTTGTGGTGCTGAATCTGAGGTCTGGGGGGCCACGACAGCCCCCTGGACGGGCCCCTCCAGCACAGGTGGCACTGAGTCCGAGGCCCGGCATTGGGAACACTCGGCTGACCCCTCAAGGGCTGAGGCTGCAGCTTCCAAGGCCTGGCCAGTCTGGGAAACAGCGTCCAGCTCTGGGACTGGGGAGTCTTCCCTCTGCTCCTCCAGCAGAGGGCTCTGAGGGTGCAGGAGAAGGAGGGTCAGCGGTTCTCCTCCAAGGAGGCCACACAGGATAGGCTAGGGGGCGGGGGGGCACTCACCTGGCCACGGGGCTGCCCCTGCAGCACCTGTAACAGCCCTCGAAGCTCCTGGTTCTCCCGCTCCAGGGTCCGCAGCCGCCCCACCTCAACCTCCCGCACTTCGTCAAGGAGGGAGGGGGGTGCTCCGGGCGGGGGTGCTGGGGAGTGTGAGATCAACAGCTCAGGACCCCTCCCCCTCCTCCATCCTGCTGTGCTCCCACCCTCACACGCACCCCCACACCTGGGAAGTCAAAGCCACCCCCAACACATCTCGGGAGACTTGGGACCCACTCACTCTTCGCAGGAGAACCCGGCGGGGGCTCCAGGCTCCGCCGAAGCTCCAGCTCCAGCTCCGCATTCTCCTCGGCCAGCTGCTCCACCTGACTCCGCAGAGAGTCCAGCTCCTGGGGGGGGAGAGGAGAGTCGGACAAAGCTTCCCCACCTCAACCGGGCCGCTAGAGGCCCTTGAGGAGGGATCATGGGGAGGGTGAGGGTTGGGGTGCCACCTCACCGCATGGGCCTCGCCCAGCCGGGTCCGCAGCAGCAGGTTCTCACGCTGGGTCTCGTGTAGCCTCGCACAGCGCTCCTGGGCCGCCTCCAGCTGCTGCTCCAGCAGCGCCTTCGAGGCCTCCAGGGCCTCCGAGAGCACCCGCTCCTCCTGGCAGGGAGCAGAGCGCCCCCTCGGGTGAGGCTGCCTCCCTACCCACCCTGAACCAGGCCCTGAGGCTCTAGGCCCATCTTCCTCTGTGTGCCCGGCACCTGCTCCCACCCCTATATGTAGGCCCCACCCCTTCTCCCCAGTGACCACGCCTTTCACTGTAAGCCCCGCCCCTTCCCCAGAACTGCCTTCCCAGGCGGCAATCCCTCTAAACTCTACTGAACAGGGAGGTCTCTCCAGAACCCACCACCGCATCGCTCAAATAGCATAATGGTTATGCAAAGAGACTCTCACATCTGAGGCTCTGGGAGTCCCAGGTTCAATCCCCCGCTCACCAAAAGCCAGAGCTGATCAGTGCTCTGGGTTTAAAAAAAAAAAAAAGGGGAGTCAGGCAGTAGTGCAGCGGATTAAGCACACATGGCGCAAAGTGCAAGGACCGGTGTAAGGATCCTGGTTCGAGCCCCTGGCTCCCCACTGCAGGGGCGTCCCTTCACGGGCAGTGAAGCAGGTCTGCAGGTGTCTGTCTTTCTCTCCCCCTCTGTCTTCCCCTCCTCTCTCCATTTCTCTCTGTCCTATCCAACAACAACGACATCAATAACAACAATAACTACAGCAATAAAACAATAAGGGCAACAAAAGGGAATAAATAAAATAAATATTTTTTAAAAGTTTAATTATCATAGTACTCTGGTTTTAAAAAAAAGTTTCATTATCATAGTACTCAACACAGATTATCTCTCACCCTCATATACAAAGACAGACAGACGCATCATTTACCTCTGCAGGAATGATGAGAATTATTCTCTTCAGGACTAACCCTCACCCCTCCATCCATTCTGTCCTCCACAAGAGCCTGCCCTAGGCAGCACCTCACCCTCCTAGTGGCGGCTGTTCCCTCCATGAGACTTGCCCCACTGGACAGAATTGCCCTTTATTCTGACCCACACACCTTGCAGAGACACCCCCCAAAGGGGGACTGGCCTCCGGGTGACCACGCCCTTCCCTAGACCCCTCCTCCACTCGAGAACATGCCCCGCCCCTCTCCAGCTGACCACACCCCTGCAGGACCACCTCTTCGGACCCTCTCCCTCTCCAGGCCCCGCCTTCTGCATCACCTGCAGGCCCCGCCCCGAACCTCTCCAGGCTCCGCCCACCCCTCCAGGCCCATCTTCAGTCTCTTGACCCCAACTGACCACGCCCCCTTTGGGTCCGCCCCATCTGTGACTAACCACACCCCTCCCTGAATACGCCACTCTAGGCCCCGCCTCGTCTCCAGATGACCACGCCCCTTCCAAGCCCCGCCTGGGCTGTTGTGGCCCCGCCCCTGTGCCCCGCCCCCTCACCTCCAGCTGCCCCTTGCAGCTCTCCGCAGCTTGCAGCCGCTCCCGGCAGCGCCGCAGCTCGTCCTGAAGGCGGGGCAGGCGGCCGGCCCGCTCCCGCAGCACCTCTGCCTCCTCGCGGTACAGCTGAGCCCGCTTGGCCTGTCCCGACAGCGCCTGGGTCTGGGCGAGACGGTGCAGAGCTGGGAAGGGCCCGCAGAGACCAGCCGGGGCCTGCGGGCCCAGGGAGGCGAGGAACGGGCCTGGGGCGCGGTAGTGGGCCCGGGAGGTGCGTGGGAGAGTCCGCAACGCGGCCAGGACCGGAACATCGCAGCGCACCTCTTGCCGCAGCCTTCGAATCTCGGCCTCCAAGCCTTGCACCTCCTCCTGGGAGTCTAGCAGCAGCTCCGCCTTCTCCTCCCTGGAGGGAAGAGACACTGGAGGGGCCTGGGCACCGCACCCCCGGGCCCGCTCCCACCCGAACTTCCCCACCCCCCCACCCCCACCCCCACCCCAGGCGCTGTGCTCACAGCTCCTGCCGCAGTCTCCGCAGCTGGGCCTTGGCGTTGGCCAGCTGCAGGGCCAGATGGTGCGAGGGACCCTCCGGGGGAGTCCTAGCTGGGGGTGTAGGCGCCAAGGGGGCTTCCTCTCGCTCCAGCAGCAGCTTGGCCAACTTCTGTCAGGGGTCAGGGGGTCATCCATCCCAAAGCACCCACATCTGCCTCTCTCCAGACCCCAGAAGATGAATGTGGGTCCTGGTGGGCTTCCCGAGCCTGTCCTACCTGCGCCCCCAGGTCCCGCTCGCGCGCCAATCGCAGCAGCGCCCCCATCAGGCTGCGACACCGAACCTCCAGCTCGGCGGGCGTCAGCTCCCCGGGATCCGATCCCGCCAATGCCAGCACCACGCCCGCCCCAGGCTGGGTCACCTGGCGGGGGGGGGGGGGCAGGGAGAGCAATTGGGGGGGGGCGCTGAGTGTCCCCGGGTCAGTCCCAGATGGCCAGTCTGCCCAAGTACCTCCTGGATGGCAGCGGCCAGGTCGCTCTGCACCTCGAGGCTGAGGCCCTGAATGTGACGGATGAAGAGTTCCCGGTGCTCACACTGCGGGGAGAGAGGGGTGCTGCCGCCTGAGACCCCAACTCTGCAACCAGAGCTCCGCCCCCTGCCCGCACCCCCACTCACCTGCACGGACGCCCCTAGCAGCAGCCGAAGGATGCCTTCCAGCGCTTCCACCGCCTCCTCTGCACCACACAAGACATAGGGGTTAAGGAGGGCTGGGGGGGGGGTCGTCATTAAGGCCGGACAGGGGGAAAGAGCGGAAGGGGTGGGGGAAGGGGGCACCTGAGAAGGGGTCAAAGCCCAGCGTCTGGAGGTCCGGGGGTGGCGACAGGATCAGCAACTGCAGTTCCTCCTGGGGGGAGGGGGTCTCGAGATTCGAAAGGGGCCTTCCCGCAGAGGCGGTCAGTGCAGCCCCCCTTCCCTCCCCCCGCCCCCTCACCTGGTAGAAGTCCCTTAGACGGCCCCACAGGTGGTTCAGGTTCCGCACGCGCCAGGTTGCGGCACCATCGCGGCCTGGGGCCATCCGAGACCCCCCTCTGGAACTGGGGGCGCTGTGGGCACCGGGCAGGGTGGGTTGGTGAGTGGGCGTGGCAATCGAGGCCACGCCCCCTACGGTCAAGCCCCGCCCGCCACCTGGCCTCGCCCTTCAGCCTGCAGAATGGGGGAGCGGGAGACTCGGACCCAAGCCCCTTCCCGGCACCCAGACTGCCGCCCCCCCACGCCCCTTACATGATGCCCAGCACTCGGAGGAGCAGAGCCCCATCGCTCAGCCTCAGGAAAGTCTTCTCCGAGCCCAGGGACCCCTCTCCCTCCTCTTCACCCTCCGACTCGTCCACCTCTTCCTGTTCCTCCGCCTCCCCCACCAGCGCGGCCAGTCCCAAGGCCTGTGGGAGCAGAGATGGGTCAGGCCGGGGGAGCCCCCCAAACCCCGCAGAGCGAGTCCTAAGGCCCTGCCCCCCCCACCTCCAGGCCACAGTCCCCTCCTCCCCGGGTCCAGGAGCGAGCGCTCAGCCCATCCCACCCCCTCTGGACCCCTTTGGCTGCCAGGACTTGTCCAGTTCCTGCCACCCCCTGGCACCCCAGCTCTTCTGCCCCCTCCTCTCCCCGCACCCCATCTCCATCCCTGCACCACCCTCGCCACTTCCCCTCACCCGAGCCCCCCTCACCCAGGTGGCCAGACTCCCGGTCAGGAAGTCAGGGAGTCCGGGCCCTGCTCCCCCATCCATGACGGGGTCAGGGTGTTGGTCTCGCCGCCACAGCAGCTACACCTGCCCGGAGAGGAACAGGAAGTCCCCGGGTGGGGGATCCCGGGCCCCAGCCACAGACACCGGGTGCCGCTTCCTCCTTCCGGGTCTGGGCAGGCCTGTGGCCCCCAGAGTCCAGCATGCCCACCCATCCTCCCAGCATCTTCCCCAGCAGCGTGGCCTCTGCTACCGGTGCCTCCTTTTCCCAACTCGAAAATGCAGGAGAGCCACTGCAGGGTGCCTGCCTCAGTGTCTTCTTATGTCCCCTTGACCTCTCAGTAACAGCCCCCCAAATTTGTGAAGCCTCCTCTGAACCCAGCCAGAGAGAGCACCCTTCCTTCCACCCCACCCACTGCCATGAATGGAGAAGGGACTTGGTTGCCATAGGTGGGGTGGTCAGAGGAGGTGGCAGGTCTGCAGAGCTGAGATCAGGGACCACTGGCTTGACTGGGCCAAGAGTGGCAGAAGGAAGGGGCATGCCAGGCCGAGGGCCATGCCAGTGCTTGGGTTCAGGGACCACTGGAAGGATGGATCAGGGCAGCTCCCAAGGGCTTCGTGTTTCCTAGATTCCAAGCCTTAATCTTCTCTGCTGGTGGTTCCTGGGAGCGGTTTCTGGGAGCTTGGTGGCCTGACACAGTCCTGAGGTCACTGTCATTGCCTGCACGCATCCACACTTCAGAAGCAAAACTGCAGAACTGGCAGGGCCTGGGGGTGGGGGGAGGCTTAGAAGAAAACTCCAGAGGCAAGAAAGGTGGAACACTTTCTGAACTACAGGGCCCAGTGGTGGGCTCCCCCAGGGAGGGGATCACCACAAAACAGAAGTGAAAGTCTGACTTTTTTTTGTGTGTGGGGGGGGGTGCAGAGGCACTTTATGAACTGACTCCTTGGGAGACAGCTCAGCCTGTTAGAGTACAGAACTTATGTGTCTGAGGCACCAGAGGCCACAGATTCAAACCCCAGCACCACTGCACAGTGCTTTGGTCTCTCTCATTAAAAAAAATAATAATAGGGAGTCGGGCTGTAGCGCAGCGGTTTAAGCACAGGTGGTGCAAAGTGCAAGGACCCGCATAAAGATCCCTGGCTCCCCACCTGCAGGGATGTCGCTTCGCAGGCAGTGAAGCAGGTCTGCAGGTGTCTTTCTCTCCCCCTCTCTGTCTTCCCCTCCTCTCTCTATTTCTCTCTGTCCTATCCAACAACGATGACAACAATAATAATAACTACAACAATAAAACAACAAGGGCAACAAAAGGGAATAAAGAAAGAAAGAATATAAAAATCTTAAATAATAATAATAAAATAAGATAGTAATATTTTTTAGAAAGAAAGCACTGCCTTGTGGGGCAGGGAGTTGGCTCAGCTGGTAAATTACACCCCCTCCCACTCAGGGGGTCCTTGGTTCTAACCCAGCACCACAGAGGAGGAAGCACTATAGTGAGCGCAACTCCGTGGAGGATAGAGCAGCATTTTGGTGTCTCTCTTTCCTCTCTGTTGCTCAAAATATATAGACAATAGAGAACAGGAAAAACACAGGACTTGCATGTGTGAGGTCCCAAGTTCAATTCTCAGCACCACATGTGCTAGAGTGATGTCCTGGTTCTCTCTCTCTCTCATTAAATAAATAAATCCTTTTTTATATTTATTTATATACCACCCGACTCCCTAAATAAATCCTTTTATAAGTCATGTTATTTTATTTATTAATGAGATTAAGGAGAGAGAGAACCAAAGCATCCCTCTAGCAGATGTGAGGCCAGGGATCAAACTCAGGACCTCATGCTTGAGCCCACCATTTTATCACCACACGGTTCCTGGGAGATATATATATCCACTATTTTTATGTATTACATTTATTTACTTATTTATACAGAGAGAAATTGAGAGGGAAGGAAAAAATAGAATGAAACTGTTCCTGGACTTGAACCTGGGTCTTTGAGCACTGCAGTGTGTGCCCTCATCCAGGTGTGCCACCACCCAGCCCCTATCCTTTAAAACATATTGAGTTAAGTGCAGGTGGTGCAAAGTGCAAGGACCAGCAGAAGGATCCTGGTTTGAGCCCCGGCTCCCCACCTGCAGGGGAGTTGCTTCACAGGCGGTGAAGCAGGTCTGCAGGTGTCTATCCTTCTCTCCCCCTCTCTGTCTTCCCCTCCTCTGCTCTCCATTTCTCTCTGTCCTATCCAACAACAACAACATCAATAACAACAATAATGACTACAACAATAAAACAACAAGGGCAGCAAAAGGGAATAAATAAATGTTTAAAAAAACATATAAAGAGAAGGGCAGGGGTGACAACATAATAATTCTGCAAAAGACTTTCGTGCTATTCCATAGAACAAAGAGAAATTGAGAGGGAGGTTAGAGAAAAAGAGAGAGAGGAAGAGAGAAGGGCACCTGGTTGAGCACAAATGTTGCAATGCTCAAGGACCCGGGTTCAAGTCCCCAGTCCCCACCTGTAGGGGGAAAAGTTTGCAAGTGATGAAGCAAGGCTGCAGGTGTCTCTCTGTCTCTCTCCCTCTCTGTCTCCCCCTCCACTCTCAATTTATCTCTGGCTCTATACAATAATAAAGTAATTTAAAACATAAAAATTAAAAAACAAAGTTTTAAAAAAGAAAATATTTCTGAAAAAGAAAAGAAAATGAATGGGGGGGAGGAAGAGAGAGAAAAGAGAGATACCTACAACCTAATGAGAGGGGTAGAGAGAGACAGAGACCAGAGCACTGCAAATAAGATTGAAAAAGAAAGAAAGAAAGAAAGAAAGAAAGAAAGAAAGAAAGAAAGAAAGAAAGAAAGAAAGGAAAAAATAGCCACTGGGAGTGGTAGATTCCTATTGCTGGCACTGAACTCCAGCAATAACCCTGAAGGCAAAAAGTAAGTAAAAGGAGGAGGGGAGGGTAGCAGTGGTGCCAAAGACACAGTGGATGAAACTGGACCCTCGAGCATGAGGTTCCAGGTTTGATCCTCAGCATAGCATGTGTCAGAGTGATGCTCTGGTTCTATCTCTCTCTCATTAATAAGTAAATAAACCTTTTTAAAAAATATTTATTTATTTTCCATTTTGTTGCCCTTGTTTTATTGTTGTGGTTATTATTGTTGTTATTGATGTCGTCGTTGTTGGATAGGACAGAGAGAAATGGAGAGAGGAGGGGAAGACAGAGAGGAGAGAGAAAGACAGACACCTGCAGACCTGCTTCACCGCCTGTGAAGCGACTCCCCTGCAGGTGGGGAGCCGGGGCTCGAACCAGGATCCTTGTGCAGGTCCTTGCACTTTGCGCCACGTGCGCTTAACCTCCCGTAAATAAACCTTTTTTTAATTTTTTTATATTTATTTATTTATTTATTTCCCCTTTTTGTTGTCCTTGTTGTTTCAGTGTTGTAGTTATTTGTTATTGTTGATGTCATCGTTGTTGGATAGGACAGAGAGAAATGGAGAGAGGAGGGGAAGACAGAGAGGGGGAGAGAAAGACAGACACCTGCAGACCTGCTTCATCCACCGCCTGGGAAGCGACTCCCCTGCAGGTGGGGAGCCGGGGGCTCGAACCGGGATCCTTGAACCCCGGGGACTGAGCCTCTGCGGCGCAGACTCTGATGCCATGCCTCAAGGAATTCCAGCTCTGGGGGCCAGGTGGGGCGACTCTCCTGCAGGACCAGGCCCCCACCCCCACCTCTTACTCAGTGTCTCCAAGTCACACACCCCCACGGCCTCTGGGGGCAGAGGCCGTGTCACATTGCTCTCATATCCGGCACACTCCGTCCTGCCTGGCTGCACCTCAGGCTGCTTCTGTGACTTGGTTTAGTGGAGTCCTGCAGGGAGGGAGGGAGGCAGGGAGGCAGGGGCTGGGGGAGAGGAGCCCCCTCTTCCTCTGCAGAGTAGTCTCCTCCTCCTTCTTTGAAGACTTTTTATTTATTTTAATGAGAGAATGATAGAGAGAAAAGGAAAGAAGAAGAAGAAGGAGAAAGAGAAGAAAGAGTGGGAGTCAGGTTCGAGCCCCCGGCTCCCCACCTGCAGGGGAGTCTCTTTATGAGCGGTGAAGCAGGTCTGCAGGTGTCTGTCTTTCTCTCCCCCTCTCTGTCTTCCCCTCCTCTCTCCATTTCTCTCTGTCCTAACAACAACGACATCAATAACAACAATAATAACTACAACAACAATAAAAAAAAACAAGGGCAACATAAGGGAAAATAAATAAATATTAAAAAATTTTTTAAAAAAAGAGAGAGTATGAGGTCCTGAGTTTGATCCCCAGCAGTGCATGTACCAGAGTGATACTCTGGTTTCCTCTCTCTTTCTCTCCTCTCTCCCTCACATTAATACATAAATAAAATATTTTGAATGGTTGGTTCTTTTAAAAAACTAATAATTTTCAGATACATGTTCAAAACTGCATGAAAGTGCAAAGGGGGGAGTCGGGCTGTAGCGCAGCGGGTTAAGCGCAGGTGGCGCAAAGCGCAAGGACCGTCATAAGGATCCCGGTTCGAACCCCGGCTCCCCACCTGCAGGGGAGTCGCTTCCCAGGCGGTGAAGCAGGTCTGCAGGTGTCTGTCTGTCTCTCCCCCTCTCTGTCTTCCCCTCCTCTCTCCATTTCTCTCTGTCCTATACAACAACAACAATATCAATAATAACTACAACAATAAAACAACAAGGGCAACAAAAGGGGATAAATAAATTTTTAAAAAAGGAAAGAAGCCTAGGGCGGAAGCAGATTGCAAAATGGGTGAAGCAAGGTGCACAGCCGGCTGTGGTTGCGATCCCCTGAAACAGATCCGCGGGCCGCGCCTCTCAGGAATAGCACAGAAAACACCGCTGGACTGGGGGTTGGGTGGGACAGAGGCAAGAGGGGGCGCTTGTTTTTTTTTTAATTATTATTATTATTATTGTTGTTGTTGTTGTTGTTGTTATTATTGCCTCCAGAGTTATCGCTGGGGCTCGGTGCCTGCATTATGAATCCACTGTTCTTGGAGTCTGTTTTTCCCTTTTGTTGCCCTTGTTGCTGTTGGGCAGGACAGAGAGAAATGGAGAGAGGAGGGGAAGACAGAGAGAGGGAGAGAAAGACAGACACCTGCAGACCTGCTTCACCGCCTGGGAAGCGACCCCATCCTTACTCTGGTCCTTGCGCTTTGCGCCACGTCCGCTTAACCCGCTGCACTACCACCGGACTCCCTTTCAATGGCTTTTTAACGGCTGCCCAGTACCCTATTGTCTTGCTAGCCCCCCATCAGTTGAGTGATCAATTACTTATTTTACCTTCTTTTCTTTTTTTATTAGATAAAACAGAGAAATTGAGAGGGAAAGGTGAGAGTG